>NW_026992725.1:0-35672 GCF_028769735.1 Zonotrichia leucophrys gambelii
CCTCATCACGGTGTGCAGTGAGTGCAGGGATGGGCACGGGTAGCCCCCACAGATGCCTCGAGTCCCCTGTTGCGGTGTGTTGCAATGTCCTGTTTTAAACTTCCGGTCCCTTCCCAGGTGTGCCTATCCCTTCTCCCTTCCCCCTCGCCCCTCGCTGAGTGTGCCCTGTCAATCAGGCTAACATACCAGCAAGGCGTTGTGTGATTGGTCCCTCAGGCCTGGGGGACATTGGCCCGTATAGGTGTCCCTAGTCCCTTGAGACCCTGCCCCTTCACCTGGTTGGTGGCTCACCTGTCCCCTCCCCTTCCCCTGCCCTGAGCTTAAAAGGTTAATGAGACCATGCGGCCTCTATTCTGGTGGCAGCAGTTGCCCCGGTTCAGACCTCTGTACCTGTGGAATAAACATCTGGCAACCCTCCAGCAGAATCCACTCCTTTCTTCTCTTCACCATCGCCAGAAGCTCTCTCTCCTGAGGTAAACGGAGTCCTGACAAGCCTGGACTTGCGCCCGTGCCCCGCTGCAATCTCCTGCAGCCAAGGTATCTCTGGGGTAAAGCACCACAGTGCTGCCTTTGGCCCAGCAGCGAGGGTCAGAACTGGCCCAGGCACCATCTAACAGGTTATATTGAGATTCATATTCCAATAGCTATGGAAAAAAATCGTCTGACTTTTCAGATACCCATTGCCAAAATAGGTACTTTTGCAAAAAATTTTCCTCTATGCAAGGGTATCTCTCAGAAAAAAACTGCTTACTCTGGCTGGCCTTGGCCCCTCTGGTGGTCACCTCTTATCTGCCCCTGAAACACTGGGGCTCTCTTCTTTCATTTCTATGGAAAAGAACCGGCTTTCTTGTCCAGGGACCATGGCCAAAATTAGAATTTGGCCTCCCAAGTTCCGTATATCCAAGGATTGCTCCTAGACAAAAAAAAACCCAGGACAAACAGGTCAGGCTGGCTCTGTCCTCTGGTGATTTTCTTAGACTATGAGCTGAATGTTTTCATTTGGAAACACCTTGGAGAGGGCACAGAGATCACTTAATAAGGGATTTTGAGGTCTTGGGCATATGGCCACTACATATGGACAAAGGAACTCTGTGCTCTGTGCTGTTGTGGTGGTTTTGCATCATGGAAGTCATGTCCTAAGAGAAGCTGCAAGCAGCTTCCTCTGTGTCTTGCAAAAAATCAATCAGTAATTAGCTTTGAGAATTGACCATGTGTTCAACCACTAAGGAAACTGTGCACGCCTCTGTGAAGACACATGTTAAAGATGAGAAAGCCTGGGAGGGTCTCTTTCCCTTCGGGCTGGTAAAGAGGTAACAAGGCTGACCTGGCCCCCATCTCAGCCAGGCCGGGCTGGGCGGCTCCTGCCGTGGGGCTGGGCCCTTTCCCAGGGACCCCGCCAGGCCCTATCGACTGCCAGGCAGGGCAGGGGAGGCCACGGGGCCGAGGCCAGGGCAGGCCATAGCTGCAGTTGTGACCATCTGGGCACTGCTGAGCCCTGCCCCACCGCCAGCCCGAGCCCAGCCAGGATCCACTGGGCCCCAGGAGCAGCCCCGGGCCGGGCCGGCTTGGCCAAGATTGTGCCACTGTTGGGGTTCAGCCGCAAGCCCTGGGCAGGGGGAGGAGATGCCATCAGCCCCCGGCCATGCTGCTGCTGTGTTCTGGCCTGGCTGCTGAGATCCTGGCCCTGTCCCAGCACGGCCCATCCTGACACAGCCCCAGTGCAGCTGCTGCAGAAACCTCCATCGTAAAACAGCTCCGGCCCAAGCACCGAGCCCGGCCGGGGTCACGGAACCATCTGCAGGCCCCGGGTGAGATATGCACTCTTTCAGTGCTTCCATCCTCCCTCGAGTGAGAGAAAAGGACAAAGTTTAGGCTCATAGAGGATCAACATGAACACACCAAGGTCAGTGAAGAGGAAGTTGAGTCCCAGATGGGGATGAGGAGATGCCTTGATCTTGGGGCTGAAATCCTCTTGTAAAGCTATGGAGAAGGATGTAATTGATACATCAGACTCTCTTTTTCCCTATAATGCATTGAAAAGTATGGGGAGATGACTTGTTCAGAATTGCCTCTGTGGCAGCAGCTCTCTGGCCACAGAGAGAAACAACTTTCCCAGGCATCATGGTGAGAAAGTCTGTAAGAAGATCAGAGAAAAGAATGAGAAACAATTCTTATCTTCACTAGCTGAACCTAGTATTGTAAACATGTGGATGTGTTATGGAGATTTACCAATGGGTGGTTTCCTAAATAGCCAATGGTGATGGTATTTGGACTGGAGGACCAGTTAGGACCACCTGTAGTGAACTAGACTATAAAAGTATGGGTTTCTTAATAAAGATTATTGTCAGCCTTCTGTGAATCATGGAGTCAAAGTCTATTAATACCTGGCCGTGGGCCCTTGACGTGAAAGGCCTCCATGCTAATGTAAGCAAATGCTGAAGTAGCTGTGATCCCATGAGAAGTCTGAACAAGGAAAGAGAGTAGAGTGATGAGACCCTGTGCCCTCAGAGACAGAAGAAGATCTCTGTTCCCAGAGATGAAGATGATTTCAGAAATAATGAAGAGAACCTTGCTCTTAAACAGTTCATCTTTAAACAAACACCCCATAAGTTGACATGGCCCATAAATACAGCTGGGGGAAAAGATGTGAAAAAATGGGAGGGACTTCACAATTGCAGATTTTCTGGATGGCTGGTATTCATGGAAATTGAGAGCCATGAGAGAACAGTTTTCTTATGGAGAAGTCTCCATAGCATGAAAGAGAGACTCCTCTCCCTAAAGGAAATGAAGAAAACTATTCTAGATGTGGTAAACTGACTGGAAATTTTAGGTTTTGTCTCCTTATATTGTCAATAAGAAAGAAAAGGTTGTAGGGAGAGGAGAAGTGTTCTCAAAGTTTTCTGATTCTGATTCCTATTGTTCTTTTAATTGCTGGTATTAACATTGCTTTACCCCCTTTAAATACTCTTTCTTTTAGTTACTATTATGAATTTTTCTTCATACCCTTTAAAAGATTTGAGCCTACTTTGCTTCCTCCGAATCCTCCCTCACAGCAGATACTGAGTAAGTATATTCTAGTGAGTGCACCGGTAATTAGCCTACACTGAACCCACCAAACCAATTAAAACATTTGCAAAGAAATCTCAAAAAAAATACTACAAAAAACTTCCTGATGAACTGCTCCAGACAAGAGGGAAATCAAGGCAGAGCCATGGTTTGTCAGGACTTGCTTGATCCTAATGGGTCCTGTAGTGCATTTGGAGCTGAGCCCTGGAACCTCAGGGCCTGAGAAGAGATTGCACAAACCTTTCCAGGAGTCAAAGTCAGAAGCAAACTCCAAAGTGTCTCAAGGCATGAATGGGTCCCACTGAGGTCCATCCCCTACACAGGCTCCACATGGACTTATAGGAGGAGAGAATTATAGGCCAGGATGGCACAAAAACCTCTTGGACACTCAGTGTGGAAAGGAAAATCCAAAGTACCTTAAAAACCTTGAGTATCTCAAAGCATTAATGAGCCCCACTGAGTGTCAGTACACAGCTCTCAAGGGACTCGTTAAAGCAGATAATTGGGGCCATGATTGTACAAAGTTCTAACAGAGTCTGTATCAAAATGGAAATAGCAAGTACCTTAAAATAACTGAAGTACCCTGAAGCATAAATGGCCCACTAAGTGTCATTACAGATAAAGGCTCTCAAGGGACACATTAAAGGAGATATTGGAGGCTGGAACTGCACAATCTTTTTCATAGAGTCTGTATCAAAAGGGAAACACCAAGTAGTTTAAAAAACTGAAGTACCCTAAAGTATCAATGAGCCTGAGTGAGTGTTGTTACTGACAAAGCCTCTCCAGGGACTAATTACAGCAGATAATTGGAGGCCATGATTATTGCACAAACGTCTCAGAGACTCCAAGGCAAAAGCCAAACCCAAAGTCCTTTGAAAAACCTGCAGTCCCTCAGAGCATTAAGGAGCCCCCAGGGCCATTCCTGAGCAAGACGCCCCAGGAACTCCTTCCAGCAGATCCTCGAGGCCACTGGGATGTGGGCTAGGGGGGGATGCTGAGGGCAGGACAAGGGGCTGACAGTGCCCAGCCTGGCTGGGGCTGTGCCAGGAGGCCCCAGGGCCTCAGGACAAGTTGTGTCCTCACAGCACTTGGTGGCACAGACCCTGCTGCTGTGCCCCAGGGCACCAAGACTTGGCTTCTCTTTGTCCCCACCTGTCATCACTGCCTCCAGTTCTCTGCTCTGCCTGGGGCCTGGGGACACTTTCTCTGTCCTGTCCCTCAGTGGGACCCATTAAAAGTCCAAGAAAGTTTGGAGTTGGATTCTGACTTGGAGTTCTGGAGAGGTTTCTTCAGCTCCCTCTCAGGGACTGATGTTCAGGGCCTGAGCACAAAGCCCCAGAGGCTCATTAAAGTCCTTGTGCTGTGTCTGTGCTGCTGAGCTGGGCTGGGCTCCTGGCACAGAGGCAGCTCCTGGTAACCAAGAAGAGCTTCAAAAGTGCATTTCTCTTGATGAGCAGCTCTTCTGCCAGCCCAGCAGGGCTGGGGCACTGCCTGTAGCCACCCTGGGCACAGCACAGAGGCACAGAGAGCTTCAATCAGTCAGGGCTGGGAAGGTGCTGAGAAGTGCCTGGGGCAGAATCACTGCCAGCCCTTGGCACAGGAACCTCTGGCTGCAGGACAATGCAGCTGCAGCTCCTGGAGTGATCTCCTAAAGCTGGAACATCCCAGTGCCTACAGACCCTGTGAGTACATTCTCTGATTGTCTCTGCGCAGAGCAGCCAGGGGTGCCCAGGGCTGTCCTGCAGAGCAGGGTCCTGCAGCCCAGGGCGCTGTGCTGGGGCAGGGACTCTACTGCCTGCCAGGGACAGCTCTCAGCCAGCCCTGGCAGCTGCTTCCAGCACTGGGGGACAGGAGCTGGGTGGGAGGAGACAGCTGGTCAGGCTTGCAAGTGTTCTCCTTGTGTGGGGAGGGTGCTGCATTGTTTAGGACTGCTCCCAGCATGGCAATTTTCTGCAGAACTTTTCAAGTAGATTATACCGGGAGCACAGCAAGGAAGGGGCTGCATAAAAGGGAAAAATTTATTAATTTACTGCTTTGACGTGCTGGGATGGGAAATTGCACGTAGATATTAATCTCTCAGTTCATGTTTAGAAAAAAAATAATATATATATCTCAGCTCTGAATAAAGCAGGCAGTGACAGAAATCAGCACAGGGCCCCTCACAGGCAATGTCAATGTCACTTTTCCAGCCTCCTCAGGGTTGCTCTGACATTGCCATCACAGCCTGCAGAGCCAGAGCTGCCCCTGGGCAGTGCCAGAGCTGGGAGGGGTCTGCAGGGCAGAGCTGAGCCCCCAGGGCTGGGCTGGGCTCTGGCCCCACTGGCAGGGCCATGCCCTGGGAACAGGGAAGCAGCTGCTGGCAGGGACAGCTCCAGGCAGCAGAGCCCTGGGCAGGCAGTGGGGGGAAAGTGCCCCCAGGCTGTGCTGGGATATTTCAAGTCCTCTCCAAACCCAACTATTCCATGGTTACTTTTTTACAGATCCCCATGCCAAGATAATGCAAATTTCCAACAGCAGCTCCATCAGCCCATTCCTCCTGCTGGCATTGGCAGACACGCGGCAGCTGCAGCTCCTGCACTTCTGCCTCTTGCTGGGCATCTCCCTGGCTGCCCTCCTGGGCAACGGCCTCATCATCAGCGCCGTAGCCTGCGGCCACCACCTGCACACGCCCATGTTCTTCTTCCTGCTCAACCTGGCCCTCAGCGACCTGGGCTCCATCTGCACCACTGTCCCCAAAGCCATGCACAATTCCCTCTGGGACACCAGGAACATCTTCTACACTGGATGTGCTGCTCAGCTCTTTTTCTTTGTGTTCTTCATTTCAGCAGAATTTTATCTCCTGACCGTCATGTGCTACGACCGCTACGTGTTCATCTGCAAACCCCTGCACTACAGGACCCTCCTGGGCAGCAGAGCTTGTGCCCACATGGCAGCAGCTGCCTGGGCCAGTGCCTTTCTCCATGCTCTCATGCACACAGCCAATACATTTTCCCTGCCCCTGTGCCATGGCAATGCCCTGGGGCAGTTCTACTGTGAAATACCCCAGATCCTCAAACTCTCCTGCTCCCACTCTGACCTCCGGGAATTGGGGTTTCTTTCTGTCAGTGCCTCTTTATCATTGTGTTGTTTTGTGTTCATTGTTTTTTCCTATGTGCAGATCTTCAGGGCTGTGCTGAGAATCCCCTCTGAGCAGGGACGGCACAAAGCCTTTTCCACCTGCCTCCCTCACCTGGCTGTGGTCTCCCTGTTCGTCAGCACTGGCATATTTGCCATCCTCAAGTCCCCATCCAACTCGTCGCCATCCCTGGATCTGGTCCTGTCAGTTCTGTACTCGGTGGTGCCTCCAGTCCTGAACCCCCTCATCTACAGCCTGAGGAACCAGGAGCTAAAGGCAGAAGTGTGGGGACTGATCACTGGATGGTTACAGAAACATTAAAGTGTTGGTCAATTTCTGCAAATCACTTGTAATAAAACTCATTTTTGATACTTCTTGTTGGTTTCATTTTGGAGATCTGTTTCCTTTGTTTTAATTGTTTCATATTGTCAATAAAGTAAAGCCATTCCTTGTGCCATTTCTTATTTTGTTTCTCTCCACATTCCCTATGGCCACAGACTCTCTCATTGAGGGGCTGAGCTCTTGCTGGCTTTAAAGGCACTAAAAGATCTCCCAGCAAAGATTTTTGCAGAGATGCCCTTTTGTTGCCTTCTCTGGAGCTGCAGCAGCAATGTCTGTGTGCAGAGCTGGGGGCAGATCAGTACTGGCCCAGCAGCTGTGCCCAACAGCAGCAGTACTTGGTGTTGCCAGTGCTGTTGCCGTGGCCCTGCCCCGCTGCCCTGGTGGCCCCGGTGTTGCTGCAGGGCCTGAGTGCTCTCGGGACCAGGCACAGTCCTGGGGGTGGCAGTGCCGGGGCTGCAGCAGGGACAGGCCAAGTTATATAATTAATTTGTTATATAAATAATTTGAAATATAAATAATCTTTGATAGTTCTTTTGGCTTTGTTGTTTTTTCCCCCTGTGTTTTAGTTTTTCAATATTGTCCATAAAATAAAATCATTGGTTTCCCATTTCTCATTTTGTTTTCCTCTGCCTTCCCTGGAGCCATTGACTGTGTCAATAAGGAGCTGCAGTGTTGGTGGCTTTAATAGAACTAAAGGATGTCCCAGCAGAGTTTTCTGCAGAGATGCCCTTTTGTTGCCTTCTCTGCAGCTGCAGCAGCAATGTCTGTGTGCAGAGCTGCAGGCAGGTCAGTGTTGAGTACAGCAGCTCTGCTTCTGCTGGCCACTCCATTCCTGATCCAGACCAGGAGCTATTGGTCTTCTTGGCCATCTGGGCACACTGCTGGCTGCTGTCCAGCCTGCTTTCCATCAGCCCCTGCAGGTCTCTTTCTGCCTGGCTGCTGTCCAGTCACTCTGTCCTCAGCCTGTAGTGCTGAAGGGGTTGTTGTGGCCAAAGTGCAGGACCCAGCACTTGGACTTGTTAAACCTCACCTTGTTGGATTTGGGCCCTGGATCCAGCCTGTTCAGGGCCCTGTGCAGAGCCCTCCTACCCTCCAGCAGATCCACACTCACATCCAGCTTGCTGTCGTCTGACAAGATATCCTTAGTTCCATGGGGCCCCTCAGTGTCACAATGGCCTCTTGGTTACTCCAGACCTCGCACTGTCACAATGTATTGAAATATGTATCCCAATATAACCAGTTAGATGGTGCCCAGGCCAGTTCTGACCTTCGCTGCTGGGCCACAGGCAGCACTGTGGTGTTTTACCCCAGAGATACCTTGGCTGGCGGCAGAGTGCAGCGGGGCACAAGACAGGACTCCGTTTACCTCAGGGGAGAGCTTCTGGCAATGGTGAAGAGAAGAAGGGAGCGGATTCTGCTAGAAGGTAGCCAGATGTTTATTCCATGAGCACAGATATGTCTGCACTGGGCCACTGCTGGTAACAGAATGGAGGCCGCATGGTCTCATTCACCTTTTAAGCTCAGGACAGGGGAAGGGGAGGGGACAGGTGAGTCACCAACCAGGTGAAGGGGCAGGGTCTCCAGGTACTAGGGTCACCTATCACACGACGCCTTGCTGGTATGTTAGCCTGATTGACAGGGCACACTCAGCGAGGGGCGAGGGGGAAGGGAGAAGGTAAAACAGGATATTGCAACACACCACAACACCTCCCCCTAGTTTTGTTTAAAAAGAAGAGGACTGTGTTTATGGTGCAGAATGATTCTACTGAGGCTTCTAGGTCATCCACTGGAGCACTGAGGGCTTCCAAATGGTAGACCTCAGGAGGGGGAGATGAGCTTGAGATTAACTTGAGAACCATGCGTCTGATTACTCCAAAAACAATGCTAAAAACTACAATAACTACAACTAATATAAACAGCACTAAAATTACAGTTTTCAGAATAGATCCCAACCAGCCCGAGAGTCCCTAGCCATTGAAAAGTCCATTCAGCTCGTTGTCAGTTTCTCTGATGTCTGAGAACTTTTATCGAGGTAGTCCATATGTGGTTTGGGCTGCAGTACTATGTAGGAGATTGCAGGTGGGATGATCACGAGTAGGACGAGAAGCAGGCTCGGTCTCATGACGTCTTGAGGCTACACACGAACAGTGGGATCTAAACTGGTACAAAAACTTGAGACAAACATATATTACAAACTATTCCAGATAGGAGGCTTAAATGGAATTTCCTCCAGAGAACGCGTGCAGCGTTTTCTTCTCCAGGCAGCGTGAGCAACCTGGGGTGCTTCTGCAGATTTCTCTGAGACTTTGGGAACATAGGGCTTTACCCATTTGGAAGGAACCCACCTTAAACCAGAGGGGGTGGACACACAGGCGTATCCACATCTCCAAGTAACCAATTTGTAAGGTCCCACCATTTTCCAAGTCTCAGGATCCTTTACTAAAACCGGAGGTTTTTCTTTCATCAACCTGTGACTGCTCCCCCCAAAGTGGCGTAGGATGGGTGGGTTCAGGCTGTCAAAAGAACAATTCAGAAAATTGATTGTGAATAGTGCCCTGGATAACCGGATGTGGGGAGGTTCTACCTTCAGAACCTGTTGTTGCTGGTCCAGGACCCTTTTAATATCACGGTGAGTTCTTTCTACAATGGCTTGACCTGTAGGGGAGTAGGGGATGCCAGTTTTGTGCTCTACTCCCCATTGCTGCAGGAAGCTCCCAAATTCCTTGGATTTATAAGCAGGCCCATTATCAGTTTTCAGCTCCTTGGGGATGCCCATGAAAGAAAAAGCCTGTAAGAGGTGCTTAATAGCATCAATAGATGATTCTCCTGTGTGGGCAGAAGCATAGACCGCTCCAGAAAAGGTATCTACACTAACATGAACATATTTCTGCCGTCCAAAAGCTTGTATGTGTGTTACATCTGTTTGCCACAGTTCACAACTGTTCAGTCCCCTTGGGTTTGCTCCCGTACTCACTGTAGGGAGTGCATGTTGTTGGCAATTTGGGCACGTGGCCACAATCGCTTTGGCCTGTTCTTGAGTGATGTTAAACTGGCGAACCAGGCCAGGTGCATTTTGGTGGAAAAGCTGGTGGCTGATTTTTGCCTGTTCAAAAACATTTGGGAGAGTGGCCATCACTGCAGGTGCAGCAAGAGCATCTGCCCTTCTGTTGCCTTCAGCGATAAACCCTGGCAAGTCAGTGTGTGACCTGACATGCATCACATAAAAGGGTTGCTCTCGGTGAGTGACTAACTTTACCAGTTTGGAAAGCAATTCAAAAAGTGCAATGTTAGATACATCTTGCAGTATTGCTTGATCTGCTCTGGATACTACTCCTGCCACGTATGCAGAGTCTGTAATCAGATTAAATGGTTCTGAGAACCTTTCAAAAGCCCTAACAACCACAGCCAATTCAGCAACCTGAGGTGAACCTTCCACCTCAGCAATGTCCGTCTCCCACTGCTGGGTTTGAGGATCTTTCCAAGTCATAACAGACTTGTGGGACCTCCCGGACGCATCTGTAAAGACAGTTAGAGCCCTTTTTAAAGGTCTCCTACTTAGAGCAGTTCTTAATTTTAAAGTAAATTGAACATCTTGTTCAAACAATTTGTGAGCGGGCCGCGCTACCGAAAATTGTCCTGAGTAGGAATCCAGAGCAAACTGCAACACTTCATTTTCTTGAAACAATTGTTCCAGTATTTTCATAGTATTTTGACCTGATTTTAACTCAACTGGAATGTGAATGCACTTAAAATCACATCCTGCTAACTCCCTGATCCGGGTCCTTGCTTTCCGGATCAGTTCTGCTATCAGCTCCTGAGGCTTTGTCAGTCTCTTGGACCTTTTGTGACTGAGGAAAACCCATTCTATGATCAAGAGAGAGTCCCTCTGGTCCCGGTCCTTTTTTGGTGTGTCCTTTGCCTTAGGTGTTTGTTTTTCCTCCCACTGGAAAATAATTCCATGGAGGTGTGGCAACTTACCTAGGATGATAAATTTGAATGGCAGATCAGGCCGGCATCGGTGGGCCTGTCTTGTGGACATTGCAATCTGAACCTTTTCTAGAGCTTTCTGTGCCTCTGGGGTAATAGACCTAGGAGCACCTGGGTCCTCTCCCCCTTTCAGTAAATTGAAAAGAGGGGCAAGGTCTTCATTAGTCAGACCAAGCCATGGTCTTACCCAATTCAAAGACCCACACAACTCTTGGACATCCGCAAGGGTCTTGATCCTTGGATTGATTTCTAGTTTTTGAGGAACAATGGTCCTATTTCCAATTTCTAAGCCCAAATACTTCCAAGGTGGCATCTTTTGAATTTTCTGTTCCTGGAGCTCGAACCCTGCAACAATCAATGCATCGATCGTTAGGTCAAGCGCATGTGTTAGTAAATCATCATTGGGGGCACACACAAGGATATCATCCATATAATGATAAATGATGGCCTTCTTTGCGGCTGCACGAACTGGGGAAAGCAGGGAAGAGACATACCACTGGCAGATAGCTGGAGATACCTTTAGGCCCTGAGGAAGAACGGTCCAATGGTACCTTTTCATAGGAGCTTCTGAATTGATAGAAGGGACAGAGAATGCCAAACGCGGTGCATCATCAGGGTGCAATGGGATTTGGAAAAAACAATCTTTAATATCAACAACAGCTAATTTCCAATCTTGGGGAAGCATTGTTGGGGATGGCATACCAGGTTGAGGAGAACCCATATCTTCAATTACATTATTAATTTGTCGGAGGTCACAGAGAAGTCGCCACCTCTTTTTGTCAGCTTTTTGGATGACAAACACTGGAGAGTTCCTATGGGGACATGGTCTCTACAATGTGGCCCTTTCTTAGTTGCTCTTGTACTAGTTCCTCAAGCACCTTTATTTTTTGTTTACTGAGTGGCCACTGTTTCACATCAACTGGTTCGTCTGTTTTCCACTTAAGTTTTTGGGTGGGGCGCTGTTGTTTAATGACTGCTGCACAAAAATGCTGTGGAGAGTCTGGAATATCAATTGTGACACCCCACTGGGCCATTAAATCTCTCCCTAACAAAGGTTCTGAATAATCTAACACAAATGGACGGATATTTGCCAATTGTCCGTTTGGACCCTCGAATTGAATAATGCTTTTGGATTGCCTTGCCAATTGCAGACCTCCTACATCTGGAAGGTGACCAGCAACATTTTGTAAAGGCCAGTGTGCTGGCCAGTCTTGTACTGGAATCACTGTGCAGTCTGCACCTGTGTCTACAAGCATCTCAATGCGTTTAGACTCCCCACCCCCACTGACATTGCACCACAATTTGGGTTTATCTGTCCCAATAACTTGGACCCGGGCGACTGTGGGCCCTTGTTTATCGGCATTTTCAGGTAAAGATGGCACAGGGATAGCTTGAGCAACAATTTGTCCCTTGGGAAGAAACAGGGGTGGGTGGAAACAGTGCAGGCTGAGAACAAATTGCTTGGGATCTGATGTTGTTATTCCCGGAGCAATTTTGATCTCTTGTGGTGTGTTTTTGTCCCCAGTGATGATGTACTTACAACGAATTCGGTTCCAAGTACCCTTCTGTTCAGGATTTACAGAGACAATATGCCAGTCAGTGTCCTTCAGGTGGAGTGACTCTGTCAGCTGCAACCTGTAAGGCTCATTGACAGAAGATGCGGTTAATACAGAATTACTTAAATCATAACAAAGGTTATTTTGTTTCACTTTCAACAGTGGACTAGCAGACTTGGTCTTTGAAGCACCTGCTTCAATTACACAAATGTAAATATTATCGCGCGCTTGATTTGTTTTGCTACCCTTATTCTCTTGGCCTGCTCCTTTTATGTCTGCACGCCTGGCAGGCTGGCGCTTTATTCTTCGTTTTTTTGTTGTTGACCCCCAGGGAGGGCTTGTAGTTCTCCTCCCCTGCCATTTCTAAATTCATCAAATTCCCTTTTCAGGGGGCACTGGTTACTCCAGTGCCCTAGCTTATTACAAAGCAGGCATGGTTTAGTGGGCTCAACCATTGCCGGTCTCCGCTGCTGCCCAGGGTACTGCTGTGCTGAAAGAGAAGGTGCAGGGCTGGCAACAGCAACACGCTGAGGTGGTCTTGGCAGCAGCCTTGGTCTGGAGTCTTCAGCAACACTCATCAGAGGCACTTTCCTGTTACAGACTAGAAGCATATCTTTTAATGTAGGGGAAGGTTCTATAGGAAGGCTCAGGATTGCTGCTCGACACTGTTCATTTGCATTTGTAAACGCTATTTCTTCTAAAATTGCTTCCCTTGCATTTTCCTTTTTAACTTGTATTTCAATGGCTCTAGTTAGCCTTTCTACAAATTTCACAAAAGGCTCTGATGGTAGTTGTTTGATTTTACTATAGGGCTCAAAAGGCCCCTCAGGTTGGAGGGAAAAGAATGCCTTTTTAGCTGTTTCCTTTACTTTCTCGAGTGTTTCTGCAGGAATTGCAGCAGCTTGGACTGAGGGAGAAGACCATTGACCCTCACCACAGAGGTGATCAATAGTGATAAGGTTACCATTGTTGTCTTTTGCTGTGTTTGGATCAGCCTGTAAGCCTGGGAGAGCATCTTTTAGCAGTTGTTTCAATGCTGATTCCCATAATTTGAATTCCGTGGATGTCATGAGACATGAAAACAGTTGTTTTAAATCATGTGGAACCACAATAGTCCTACTTAATTCAGAATTTAAAAGGCCACGGAAATATGGACTGTGTGGACCATATTCTTTATGAGATTTACAGATCTCTTTAATCAATTGTCGTCCAAAAGAACTCCAATTAGCAGTTGGGGCTGCTCCTGCTTGAGCTGCAGGCTGAAACGTAACAGGGGCCAGTGACAACATGGCACCATGCATTGGGTCTGCTGTCCCCTGCTCTGGATCCCTTGAATCAGAAGCATTGGGATCACAGGTACAGGTTTGGGGACAGGCAGTGGGTGTGTCCCCACCGTGGGAACCCGGGGAGGGGGCGGGGACAGGGAGCCGGCAAGGGGCGGGGAAACCATGGGAACAAGGGGCGGGGTCAAGGGGCTGGCAGGGGCGGGGATACCGTGGGAACAGAGGGCGGGGTCACCTGGTGACATCAAGTCAGCAGCCGCCCCCTGGGAGGAGTAGAGGGGCGGAGCTGAGGGTACTGCAGGAAAGGCGGGGGGAGGGGGGAAGGTGTCACGAGGAACAGGAGGAGAGGGGGATGGGGATGGAATTTTGGAATGCTTAAGAGGATTTTGGGAAGAAGAAGACCCGGTTTGGGAAGATGCCACGTGGCACCCACCATCTTGTGCACCCCCTAGGGACTGGGGGCCATTTTGGACATCACTGCTCTCCGAAAAGCTAACACGTGCTCGGGATTTTTTTGGGGAAAGAGGTTTAGGGGTTTTAGAGGGAGAGGGAGGAACAGGGAGAGCAGAGGCACATGGCTTTACATTTGGCTTTTTCTCCATTTCCTTTTGTTTGAGCAATGCTGTTCGAATTTGCAAACTCCAGAACACAAATTTAGCTGAGGGTAATTTGCCAGATTGTCCTAAGGTTATCAATTCATTCCCAACTTTATCCCAGAATTGAATATTGTGGATTTCTTCAGGGGAAATGTTTGGGAACTGCAGAAAAAGCCATCTTATAAACTGTTTCAATTTTCCTTTAGAGAATTTCACATTACTCTTGATTAAAATGCTAACAATATCATAATACACTCCCCTTTGTACAATGCTAAGTTTGGAACCCATGTTAAAAAGCAAAGTACTTAATCCCGCCTGACCAAAAACAAAGCTAAAATCAGCTACCAATTTCTAAAAAAACCACAGATAGAAAGCGATAACGAGCAGACAAAAGCTTCACAATGCAGCTGTATATACTGCTTTTAAAATTCCCGGGCAGCGGCAGCAAGGCACGCCCTGCCGAGCCGGCGCGCCCTGCCGAGCTGAGGCAGAAACAAAGCCTCCCCCGCGGTGGAATGCAGCCCCCCCGCGGAGCAGAGAGAGCAGCCACTCCACGTGGCAGCCGAAACCGGGACGCCCCCCCCCCGCCGCCGCGTGTGCAGAGCACTCCCGACCCCGCAGGTCCCCCGGCCACGTGGAAAGAGAGCCCCCCCCCTCCCCCGCAAAGAGAAAGAGAGAGAGAATCTCCTAACACGTGTCTGAGCACGCTGCTGAGCCGGGGCCGCTCCGGCGCGAATTTTAAAAGACAGTGAAACACACGCAGAAAATAAAGCTAGAACGCTATGAATTCTTGTCTGTGGGGCTGCGCAGCCAAAATGCAAAGGCAAAAAGGAACAGAACTCGCGGCAGAGTCTGTTTTTGAGCTTCTGCTCTACCGAAAGCAGAGATACTCACGTGAAATGGAAGCTGTAGGCTGGGTCTAGGCAGGCAGGTCTCCACCGGAAAAGGACCTCTCTCTGGGTGCAAGAGGGGCTCCCCTTTTCTTCCTCTGGAAAATCTGTTCACCACAATGAAGCAGGGCTTTCCAAAGGCGCCGAACAGTCCACGAAACTTTTTCTGGGAGTATTCCCAAAGTCTCTAGCTGGGAGTCTTGAAGCCAGGCTCCTTTCAGCTGGATGCACGGCTGGCAAAAGCTTCTCTGAGGAACTGCGAGTCCGTTTTCGGGCTGCAGAGTCGAGCCACCCACAGGGACGCCAATATATTGAAATATGTATCCCAATATAACCAGTTAGATGGTGCCCAGGCCAGTTCTGACCTTCGCTGCTGGGCCACAGGCAGCACTGTGGTGTTTTACCCCAGAGATACCTTGGCTGGCGGCAGAGTGCAGCGGGGCACAAGACAGGACTCCGTTTACCTCAGGGGAGAGCTTCTGGCAATGGTGAAGAGAGAAGGGAGCGGATTCTGCTAGAAGGTAGCCAGATGTTTATTCCATGAGCACAGATATGTCTGCACTGGGCCACTGCTGGTAACAGAATGGAGGCCGCATGGTCTCATTCACATTTTAAGCTCAGGACAGGGGAAGGGGAGGGGACAGGTGAGTCACCAACCAGGTGAAGGGGCAGGGTCTCCAGGTACTAGGGTCACCTATCACACGACGCCTTGCTGGTATGTTAGCCTGATTGACAGGGCACACTCAGCGAGGGGCGAGGGGGAAGGGAGAAGGTAAAACAGGATATTGCAAC
Organism: Zonotrichia leucophrys gambelii; assembly: GCF_028769735.1. Lineage (NCBI taxonomy): Eukaryota > Metazoa > Chordata > Aves > Passeriformes > Passerellidae > Zonotrichia > Zonotrichia leucophrys. The sequence continues at coordinate 15,628 of NW_026992725.1, forward strand.
ACACCACAACAACAATGGTCTCCTTTGTTCCATGGGGCCCCTCAGTATCACAATGTTCTCGTTGGTGCTGCAGTTCCACAGTGGCCCCTTGGTTCCATGGGGCCCCAGAATGTCACAATGGCCCCATGGTTACATGAGGGCCCACACTGTCACAATTGTCTCTGTGGTTCCACAAGTCCCTTCAATGTCACAATGGACTCTTTGTTTCCATGAGGCCCAGCAGTGTCACAACGTTCTTCCAGATTCCTTGAGGCCCCATCGTGTCACAGTGGTCCCTTGGTTACGCAGGATCCTGCAGTGTCACAATGTCCCCTTGGTTCCATGAGGCCCCACAGTGTCAGAACGGCCCCTTGGTTCCACTGGGCCCTGGAGTCTCCCAATGGTCTCCTTGGTTTTGCAGTGTCAAAATGGTGAAACCCCTTGGTTACACAAGGCCCTGCAGTGTCACAATGGCCTCTGTGGTTCCACGAGGACCCAGAGTGTCACGGTGCACTCCCTGGTTCCATTTGGCCCCACAGCACCACAATGGACCCCTGGTTCTGTGGGGCTGCATGGTGTCGCCATGGTCCTCTTAGTTCCACAAGGCCCTGCAGTGTCACAATGGCCCCAGAGTGCACAGAATGCCAGAATCAAATAGGCTGGAAAAGACCTTTGGGATCATCAAGCCCAACACATGCCCTAATACTGCCTTGTCAGTCAAACCATGCCACTAAGTGCCACTGGAGAGGGACAGTGACTTGGCCACCTCCCCCCTGGCCAGCCCATTCCAATGCCCACTCACCCTTTCTGTGAAGAACTTTCTATTGTCCAGCCTGAACCTCCCCTGGTGCAGCTTAAGGCTGTGTCTTCTTTACCAGCTCTCCAGCAGATCCACACTCACACCCAGCCCTGTGCCATCTGCAATTTGTGAATGGTGGACTTGATCCCCTCAGCCAGATCATCACTGAAGATACTAAACAGGACTGGGCCCAGCACAGATCCCTGGGGGACACCACCAGTGCCTGGACACCAGCTGGGTGCAGCACCATCCCCACCACTCTCTGGGCCCAGCCTCCAGCCAGCCCTTAAATCTCCCAGTGAGGAGGGAACCTGCCCAAGCTGTGGGCTGCAGCTTTTCCAGGGAATGCTGTCAGAGACAGTGTCAAAGGCTTTGCTGAATTCCAGGCACACAACATCCACAGCCTTTCCTGCATCCACAGGTGGGTCACCAGGTCATAAAAGGAGACCAGGTTGGTCAGGCAGGACCTGCCACCCCTAAATCCACGCTGGCTGGCTCTGATCCCTCAGCCATCCTGTGGGTGCCCTGTGATGGCACTCAAGGTGATCTGTTCCATAACCTTGCCAGGCACCCAGGTCAGGCTGACAGGCCTGGAGTTCCCCAGCTCCTCCTTCCAGCCCTTCTTGGGGATAGGCTCACACTGGCACTTCCAGTCCTCTGGGACCTCCCTGGTGAGCCAGCGCTGATGGTAAATGATGGAGAGCAGCTTGGGGAGCTCATGCCCCAGCTCTCTCATCCCCCTGGGATGGATTCCATCTGATCCCATACACCTGAGAGCATCTGAGTGTCTCAGCAGGTCACCAACTGCTTTCTCCTGGATTACAGGGGGCTGTTCCTCTCCTTGTGCCCATCTACCAGCTCAGGAGAACACTTGTCCTGAGAACAGCCTGTCCTAATATTGAAAATTGAGACAAACAAGGTGTTAAGTAGCTCAGCTTTTCTTTCTCTTTAGTTTCTATATTCTCCACTACATCCAACAAGGAGTAGACATTCCCTTATCCCTTCTTTTGCTATACACTTTTTAATAAAAAGTTTTTTTAAAAATTTTTTTACAGAATGGGCCAGGTTAAGTTCTGATTGAGCTTCACGTCTCTAATTTTCTTTTGGATAACACAATGACATCCTTAAACACTTTCTGAGTTGCTGGTCCTTTTTTACCCCTGAGTTCCCACAAAACCTGAATGGGCAGCCAAGCCAGTCATTTTCCTCATCAGCTCATCTTTTGCCACACTGGCAGAGGCTGCTCCTTCCCACTTAAGATTACTTTCTTGAAATGTGTCCATCCTTCCTGGACTCCTTTGATTTTAAGGGCTGTTTCCCTTTAAAAAAATCAGTACCTGATTCGGTACTCCCTAAATCTGCATCCTAAACAGGCCAAAGTCTGCCCTTTATAATTCCAGTGCAGATGTTTTGTTGCTGCCCCTCCTTCTTTCACAGAACATTGAAAACTTGATTATTTCATGGTCACTGTGCCACTGGCAGCCTCCAAGCCCCACATCTGCCCCCAGCCCTTCTCTGTTTGTGAACAGCAGCAGACAGAGCTTTCCTTGGCAGTGGGAGTGTTACCAAAAATTCAGTAAAAGAGAAAACTCATTAACCCCAGTATAGCATTAAGAAGCAGCATTCTTTATTCAGCTGGATGCACGGGGGAGAGCTACTCCCAAAGCCATGCAGGCTGAGTACAGCAAAGTTTCTGTTTATTTTCTGTATTTTGCACACATATTCATTGATTGTCCTGGACTAAACACACATATGATGTTAATTTCCCCAAAATCATTAACACATTTCCTCTCCCCATTACCCATGTGTTCTTCTCTTCTGGGGGTCTCTCTGGTGGTCCCTGGTGGTCGTGGACCCCAATGTTCCAGTGGGCCTGGCTGAGCTGGCAGGACACTGAGGCTGGTGAACTTCCAGTTCCCCTTCTCACACAATGGGCATTGTGTGGTTTCCATAGGCCTGGGGTTTTGGAGAACAAGCTCCAGGTGTCAGCTCACCTGGTGTAGACAATTGATCATCTGGTAACATGAGGTCACAGAGTGGGCTGTGACATCACAGAGTGGGTTATGTGAGGTCATTGAGAGCTATGACATCATAGACTGCCTCTGTGACATCACTGATCCAGCTATGACATCACAGGAAAGAGGTCTGACATCACAGAACAGATGATGACATCACAGAGTTAGCTCTGACATCACAGAGCAGACTGTGACGTCACAGAGGGGCTGTGTGACATCCCAGCAGGGCTGTGTCAGGTCACTGGGTTGGTCACTCTGCCCCAGCTCCCCCTCACAGTTTCTCCCAACAAGTCCAATGCTGTCCATGCCCAGCAGGGTCCCTGTCCCCCAGGATCCCCCCGGCCCACCTGGAGCCACAGCCTCCACCAAAGGATGTTCCACAGGATCCACCCCAGAGCCTGACATGGGAACAAGGGGCCAGGGCTGTGAGACCAGGACATCAATGACTGGGATTATCCAGGTCACTGTGGCCTGGGTTGGGTTGCCCAGGGCAGGAAAGATGTCTGGCAGCTGGAGCAGGGTCTGGGAAGGGCCTCCAAGGTGGGGCTGGAGCCCTTGGGCTGTGAGCAGAGGCTGAGGGAGCTGGGCTGGTCCAGCCCAGAGCATGGAAGGCTGAGGGCTCCTCATGTCAGCCTGGCAGTGCCAGCCAGGAGGGGATGGAGAACACAGAGCCAGGCTCTTCACCAGGGGGCTGTGGGGAGACAAAAGCCAATGGGTGGAAGAGGAAAGAGGGGAGATCAGCCAGGACAGGAGGAGATGAAATGAGTCAGGCTGGTTTCAGCATTTCCTCAGCACCAAGAGCAGCCTGACCTCCCTTCTCCATCCACCACTGGCAGCTTTGCAAATCAGGAATTGTTTGAGCTGTTTTGCTACCACACCAGGATGAGCATCCTGATAAAAGAAGTAATTGTGTTTACATCTATCACAGAACCATGCTTTTCTGAAATTCATTTTAGTATGGAAATCACTTGTGGATGTCCGACTCCTTAGATGCTGCTGGGACGTTGCACATAGCTCAGGGAAGAGTGAGATTGTTATTAAATTGTTTCCTGTTCAACTGTGGTCTGTTGGCCATGAAGAGAAACTTTCTGTGCCTCTGAGTCTCACCAGTTCCTGACCCCCAAAGGACACAAAACTGATGAATTGCGGTTCCCATTCCATTGGCTGCACTGGCATCTCCCTCCATGCACAGAGCAGAGCTCCCTTGTCCCAGAAAGTCCCTGGCAATGCAGGGATGAAGGAAACAGGACAGGCTGTGGGGATCAGGGGCAGGGCAGAGCCAGGGAAAATAATGACTTTTGCATTTGATGGAGCTGTCCCTTGGCTTTGTTGGCTGACAAGAAATGAACATCCCTCTGTGTCTCAGGCAGCTCCTTCTCCAAGGAAAGCAGGTGGGAGTTGGAGCCAAGGAGCTGAAAGCTGCAGGTGCAGCCTGGGCTGGAGGGAGCTCAGATTTGCACAAGGCTGCTCTGAGTGCCAGGGCTGGGATGGGGGAAAGGGTGGGGTGGGGGTAGGGACAGAGTCTGGTTGATTGTCAGCCATGAAGGGTCTTGATTTTCATATCTATTCAAACTGCATGAGGAGCTACTTGGATTCAGTGCTAATTAAAGATTGCTATTTACAGGGGGAAAAAAACCTAAACAAACCCTAAAAAATGTTTTCTCACTGTTTTTTTAAATAGAACATATTCAGTTGAATGCACTTTTGAAATCGTTGTTATTAACCACAAAAAATTTGGAAACTGTAATCAAATTATTCCCAGAGGCTTGGCTTGTTAAGGTGTTCTGAATGTTAATGAGCCCTGGGGGCACTGAATTCCTGCACTGAAGAGCTGAAGGCTGAACAAGCCTCTGGAGCAGGAAAATTCAGCAGCAGCCTCCAAGGTGCTGAGGATGTCAGCAGCCCCCACTGAGGCCATCCCTGCCCAGAGACCGTGGGGGAATGGGCAGACAAGGGGAGCGTCCCTGGGGCTGGGGCAGCACAACTCAGAGGCACCAGTGGCTCCAGCTGGGAAATGGAGTGTGGAATGTGGCTGGGAGCTCAAAGGAACAAAACAGCCTTTACTGAGAACTTTAGAAAAATCAGAGAAACTTTGGAAAAAGGTTTAATATGTCATTCAATCAACAAAAAGCAATTCTCAAAGCACTGACTTGGCCCATTCACCTTTGCAAACTCTTAGCTTGATCAATTTTAAGTTACTCAAAATTTACAAGAAGCGTGAATTAAAAAGAGAGAAAGAAAAGATACAGAGAAGCACACACAAAGCTACCAACTCCTGGACTCCAGCAGTGTTCAGATGGAAATTCCAAGAGGAGGAAGGGTCAAGATGTGTGCTTGCCTTGTGGTCAGCCTTCAATTCCCCTTGGTCTTCCTGGGCCCTTCCCCCAGGTGGGCTTGGGCTCATTTGGTGCCTCAGGAGCTGGGCTGGGGCTGCAGAGGTGGCTGTGGAGCATTGCCTGTGCTGTGCCAGGGACTGGCAGCCACTGCTGGGCTGGGATAGAGGCTTTGGGGGGATTGGGGTTCCAGGGCAGGGCAGAGCTGGTGTTCCAGGGCCAGGCAGGGCTGAACCTGCCCCTTCCTCCCCCACACACAAAATGTTTCCAGCCAACAATCTCCTCCAGTCTGTCACAACAGGGAAATGCTGGAGATGAAATCCCAATCCTAGCCATGGGCACCTGGCTGAGAAGGAGAGTTCTTTCCATGGGAAGGAAAGCACAGAGCCCCAGTGTTTAGAAGGCAGGTGAGAGCCTCACTAGTCCAAGGCCAGCCAGACTTGTCAGGAATGGCAGATTTTGTCTGGGAGCAGTCTTTGGATTTAGGGAATTTTGGAGGTGGAAACTCAATCTCTGCCACGGGCACCTGGAGAAGCAGGACATATTTTTCCCATAGGAAGGAGAGTACAGAGCCTTCCCCAGTATTTTGGGGACAGATGAGAGCTGACCCTTGTTAAACCGTTACCAGCCAGACTTGTCCTGGCAACATTCCTATTGGAAAAATACCTGGATATATGGAAATTTGGAGGTGAAATCCCAGTTTTGGCCATAGATGCTTGGAGAAGAAGGAGAGTTCTTTTTCTATAGGAAGGAAAGCACAGGGCCCCAGTTTTATTAGCAGAAGAGACAACTGAATTCTGGATGATCTTGGCACCATGGGGCACCGCATTCCATGGCGTCCAGCACTGTCACAATGGTCCCAATGATTCCATCAGGCCTTGCAGTGTCACAATGGACTCCATGGTTCCCCAGGCCCCACAGTGTCACGTGACTTCTCTATTCCATGAGCCCTGCAATGTCACAATGGACCTTTTGACACAGGGGCTTTGCAGTGTCACAGTGGTCTCATTTGGTTCCCAAACGTCACAATGGACCACTGATGATGACAGGAAGCCCTGCAATGTCACAATGGAGCCTTGATTTTATGGGGCCTCTCAGTGTCACAATGATCCCTACATTCCATGGGGCCACAGAGCTGGCATTCCACACATGGAATAGAGGTGTGTGCCTCCATGGAATGTAGGGATCCTTGTAACACTGGCGGAGGGGGACCCGGGGGGACAGGAGACCCCACTGTGCATGAACAGGGTTGGATTTCGCTGGAGTGAACTGTGAGGGGGGGCTGGGGAGGATTGACCTCCTCAGTGACTTCACACAGCTCCTTTGATGTCACACAGCCTACTCTGTGATGTCACACATCACCTGTGATGTCACACAGCTCCTGTGATGTCACACAGCTTACTCAGTTACCCTGTAATGTCATACAGCAGTGCTGTGATGTCATAAAAGACTGTGATGTCACAAAGTGACCCTGTGATGTCACAGTCTGTTCTGTGTTGTCACAGCCTGCTCTATGATGCTACACAGCCACCCAGTGATGTCACAACCCACTCTCTGATGCCACAGAGCCACACTCTATGATGGCAAAGACTGCTCTAATACCTCACATCCTACTATGTGATGTCACAGCCAGCTCTGTGATGTCACAAAACCCTCAGTGATGTCACAGAACCCTCAAGAATTCAGTTACATTGAGACATTGAAATCTCTTGGACTTTGAAGAGATCCCTGTGAGGGACACAACTGAGAAAGTGTCCCCAAGTTCCAGGTAGAGGAGAACAATGGAGGCAGTGATGACAGGCAGGGACAAGCAAGGCAAAGGTGTCTCTGGTGCTGAGAAAACCTGGATGTGTTTGAGGAATGCAAAGGGCCAAGGCCTGAGCCCCAGCCCCTGGCCAGGCAGATCCTGTCCCTCCCTCCTTGCTCAGGGCTCTTCCCGGGATGGGCACTGGCATGTGGGGATGTGCAATGCCAAGGGCAGGAGCATGGGGCGGCCCCTGCCAGGCTGCTGAGCAGGGACAAGGAGGCAATGAGGCCCCAGCCCTGCAAGGGTCACTTGTCTCCTGCTCCTGCCTCAGGCCCAGGCCCAGCAGCCATGGCCAAAGTGCTGCCCAGGTTGGCTCTGGCAGGGCTGTCTTGCAGCTGCTGCCCATCCCTGTGCCCTGTGCAGCCCAGGCTGTCCCACGGTGTCCCTGCCCTGCGCCTCTGTCCCTGCAGGCTGTCGGCATCCCCCGGCTGCCCCACCTGGCTGGGCCCTTCCTTTGCTGACAGCTCTGCCTCCTGCTTCCCTCTGCCTGCCCACACAAAGACTTGGCCTTGATACCAAAAGGGTTAATTCAATTTTTACTGTGCCTGTGAACTTTTAGCACAGGAACAAGGCATTCAGGGGCTGCTTTTCCAGCAGGAATGGTTGGAAGAGAAGATGAAGACATGTGGCTCAAGAATGCAGTGATAGAAAATGCAAGGACTGAATCTGGGAACTTTGGGTGGGTTTTATGGAAATGGGTAAATTTTAATATACACGTAGTGACGGTATATACGTGATACAATTGTAGAATCATGTGTCCTCATACAGAATTATCATCCACTGGACCTCAGGCCTGAATAAATGATGCTGTCTTATACACCAGATTAGTATTAAGGAGTCCTATTTCGATATTTTGGCCATTTGGTGACAGCAGATGCTGACAGAACCAAGGATCAAGTTGTGATACTTGGAACCTCATGGAACAAAGGGTCCATTGTGATGCAGTGGAACCCCATGGAATCAAGAGTCCATTGTATCAGAGCAAGGCCTCATGGAACCAGGGAGAGCATTACTGACAGTGTGGAAGCTCCTGGAGCCATGGGGTCATTGTGAGAGTTTGGGGCTGCATTGAACCAATGGTCCATTGTGACACTGCAGAACCTTCTGGAATCAAGGCGATCATGTTATTCTATAGAACTTCATGGAACAAAGGATCTATGGTGACACTGTGGAACTCAGACCATTGCTGACAGTGTGAAAGCTCATGGAACCAAGGGTCCATTGTGAAACAGCAGGGCCTCATGAAACCAACGGTCCATTGTGGCTCTGTAGGGTTTCACAGAACTAAGGAGAACATTTTGACACTGTGGGGCCTCATGGAACCACCTGGCACTGTGACACACTGGGGCCACATGGAGCCATGGGGCCATTGAGACACTGAGGAACCTCATGGAACCAAAATCTATTGTGATGCAGTGGAACCTCATGGAACCAAAGGTCCATTGTAAAACTGTGAGGTCCTGCTGAACCAATGGGACCATGGTGACACAGTGGTACTCCATGAAACCCAGGGGCCATTCTAATTCTGCTTTGCCTCATGGAACCAAGGGGCCACTACAGCACTGCAGGGCCTTGTGGAACTAAGGCAGCCTTGTGACACTGTGGGCCACCTTGGAACCAAGGGTCCATTGAGATATTGCAGGGCCTCTAGGAACCATGGAGACCATTATGAGCCTTTGGAACCCATTGTTACCAAGGGGCCATTATAGCATGGCAGGGTGTCATAGTTTGACCCGGAAACAGGATTTCTGGGATGCTGTGTGGATGGGGCCAATGAGTGGTCAGTTTTGAATATTGCCATCTGGCCCAACCACTGGGCAATGGGATCCACCTCCGAGAACACAGGGTAAAAGCAGGGCTCTCCCCCTGGCAGTTCCTCTTTGGATTTCCGGCGGTGGAGGAGTTGAGTCTCTCCCCGGCCCAGTTGCTGGCTGGGCTGGGGGAGGGGAAAAGCCATGCGGCCCGGCCCGGGAGAGGTAGGCCTGCCCCCCCCCCCCCCAAGGGTGGAAGGAAGGAGAAATGCCGGGAAGCAATGGGCAGCCTGTTCACCCCCCCACCACCACCTTGGAGACAGACAGAGAGAGTGCAGCCGGTGTTTGTGTGCCATTATCTTGAAAGCAGTAAACATGTCCTGGCAGCAGGCAGCCTGGCTGAGGAGATGGTGGGGGGGTGCAGCCAGAAGTCCAGCCACTTGGAGGAGTTTTTAACCCTTTTTTGGACAATGAAAATTTCACAGAACATTAACCCTTCCTTAGACAAGAGATAAGAGTGGAGGAGGACGAACAAAATGAGCGAGTGATGGTCTGGACCAGAGAGAGAGAGAGAGTGAGAGATGTTAGAAAGATGGAGAAGAGGGAGTGACATTTTATGCTGGACTCTTTTGTGTAGCCATGGACAGAGCTATGTTCCCCTGGAATACAGAGACTGAGACCAGGGGGAGAAATGTCCCAGAGCCAAAGAAGATTCAGTGTGGGTACCCCTCGGCCCCAGGGGGTATATAAAATATGGGGGGGGGACAGATGTCCCAGAGGTGAGAGACTGAGCTTTTCTGGAAATGGAAAATGGACACAGCCTCCTTAAAAGGACAACCCTGGAAGCAGCCCTGATTCTGGTCCGGTGGTGAGAGCACCGGAACAAGGACGGAAAAGGCCACCATGACACATGGAAGGACTCCCTCTCCTCTCGAGGAACTGAAGTTGAGCATTCTAAAGGGTGGTGCTGGACCCAGAATTGATTTTGGTTTGTATTGTATTGGGAATTTGGGGGGAGGAGGAGGAGGAGGAGAGTGTTTTTGTGAGGTTTCATTTTCCTTGTGTTTTTTTTTTTTTTCCTTTTTCTTCCTTTTGTGTGTAGTTTAGTAATTGTCTTTGTAGTTTAGTTAATAAACTTTTCTTCTTTTTCAAGTGAGAGCCTGCTTTGTTTATTCCTGGTCAAAATCTCACAGCAGACACCAGAGAAGGTGTATTTTCACGTGGGCATTTGGCCTTGTGCCAGTGTCAAACCAGAACACAGGGCCTCATGGAATCAAGGGGACCACAGTGACACTGTCGGGCTCCATGGAACAAAGGGGCCATTCTGAAACTGTGGAACCAAGGAGGCCATTGCTGTGCTACAGGGCATCATGGAACCAATGAGATCATTATGGAGCCATGGAGCCACATGGAACGAAAGGACCATTGTGGCACTGCAGGGCCTCATGGAAATCATGGCACAATAGTGACACTGTGGGGCTCCAAGGAACCAAGGGGACATTCTTAAAGTGCAAAACCAAGCAGGCTGTTGTGACACTCTGTGGCATCATGCAGTTGAGAGTCCATTGTAACACAGCACGGCCTCGTGAAACCATGGAGGCCATTTTTACACTTTGAGGCCTTGTGAAACCAAAGGGCCATTGTGACACTTTGCATCCCCATGGAACCAAGGAGTCCATTGTGACACTATGAGGCCCTGTTGGGCAAAAGGGCAATTGTGAGACTGTGTGGCACCCTGGAACCATGGAGAAAATTGTGACACTACAGGGCCCAATGGAACCAAGGATTCATGGAACAGTGTGGGACTCAAGGAACCAAAGGCTGATTGTGACATTGCAGGGCCTCATGGAATACAGGAGACCACTGTGAAACTTCAAGGCCTCATTGAACCAAAGAGACTGTTTTGACATTGCAATATACTCTATTGAAAACAATGCAGAGAGAAATAATTTGTCCTGGTTACTTTTCCTGTTTATAGATTGATATCAGCAATATCCAATTGATATTGAACCCCGGACCCTTCTAATGCAGTCAGAAAAGATGTGAAAGTCAATACCCTTAATGGCTGACAATAACACTTTGTCCCCACCCTCTCCCCACCATTTCCCTCATCCAAGCAGCGGCAATCCTATGGATCAGGAATGGTGTGGCATGCAGGACTAGGAGAGTGATTCTTCCCCTGTGCTCAGAACTGGTTGGGAAGCACCTCAGGTGCTCTGTCCAGTTCTTGGAGCCCTGGAGTGGGCGATAGGAAGAAATTTGTACAAGGAAAAAATAAAGAAATCAAAGGTGAAGCAAAGGAAATGCTCAGGGCAGTTTGGGGGTGGCTGCCAGGCAGCCCTGGCTCTGAGCAACAGCATCTGCAGTGGGACAGGAAACTCCCAGCTGATGGGAACAAACTTTCTGGCTGACTGCAGAGGCCAGGAAAAAGCTGAGTGGTTTCCCTGGTGTCCCCCAGCCCTTGCTGGCCCCAGGGGCTGATGGCATTTGTGCGCCCTCAGGTTCATGTCCCCACACCAACAGCATGGGGGTGCTCCCCCTGCTGTGTGCAATGCAAACAGGGGCTGCTGAGCCAGTGCTGCTGTGTCTGTGCCTGCAAGGATGGGGCACCTGTGTGAGCTGGGGGAGAGGCCAGGGCTGCAGAGGGGGGATGTTGTTGGCAGCTCCATGAGGACGCTCTGGGACGCTGCCCTGGGCTGTCCAGCGCACTGGGGATGGATCAGCCCCTGCTCTGCTGTTCCTTCCCATCTCCCCCATGGCCCTTGCAGAGCCCCAGCCATGCTGTTTGCCCCCAGCCTGCCCACGGCCAGCCTGGGGCTGCTCACAGGGGTTTCTGTGCTGAGCATTGGCCTGGCCGTGTTCTTGAGAGAGCCTGGGCAAGGAGCCTGGAGCCCCCAGGCCCTGGCCTGAGGCGTCAGCGCTGCCCCAGCAGTGCCCATGGCCTGTCCCTGCTGCAGCCCCGGCACTGCCACCCCCAGGGCTGTGCCCGGCCCCGAGAGCACTCAGGCCCTGCAGCAACACCAGGGCCACCAGGGCAGCAGGGCAGGGCCACGGCAGCAGCACTGGCAACACCAAGTGCTGCTGCTGCTGGGCACAGCTGCTGTGCCAGCACTGATCTGCCCCCAGCTCTGCACACAGACATTGCTGCTGCAGCTCCAGAGAAGGAACAAAAGGGCATCTCTGCAGAAAACTTTCCTGAGACATCCTTTAGTTCATTTACAGCCACTGAGAGCACAGCTCCTCATAGAAATAGGCTGTGGGTCACAGTAAAGGAGAAGGGAAAGAAAATGAGAAGTGGCACAAATAATGAGCTCTCTTTGTAGACAATATTTTAAATTAAAAAAAAGATAAAGAATATCCCAAATGAAACTAACAAGAAGTATTGAAGATTACTTTTATTACAAGTTATTGGCAGAAACAGGCCAGCAGTTTAAATGTTTCTGAAAGCATCCATTCATCAGTCTCCACACTGCAGCCTTGAGCTCCTGGTTCCTCAGGCTGTAGATGATGGGGTTCAGGGCTGGAGGCACCAACGAGTACAGAATTGACACTCCCAGATCCAGGGAGGGGGAAGACATGGAGGGATGGGGCTTCAAGTAGGCAAAGGCTGCAGTGCTGAGGAACAGGGAGACCACGGCCAGGTGAGGGAGGCAGGTGGAAAAGGCTTTGTGTCGTCCCTGCTCAGAGGGGATCCTCAGCACAGCCCTGAAGATCTGCACATAGGAGAAAACAATGAACACAAAACAACCAAATGATAACCAGGAACTAACAGAAAGAAGCCCAAGTTCCCTGAGGTTGGAGTGTGAGCAGGAGAGCTTGAGGATCTGGGGGATTTCACAGAAGAACTGGCCCAGGGCATTCCCATGGCACAGGGGCAGGGAAAATATATTGGTTGTGTGCACGAGAGCATTGAGAAAGGCACTGGCCCAGGCAGCTGCTGCCATGTGGGCACAAGCTCTGCTGCCCAGGAGGGTCCCGTAGTGCAGGGGTTTGCAGATGGACACGTAGCGGTCGTAGCACATGATGGTCAGGAGGGAAAGCTCTGCTGTGATAAAAAATAGAAAGAAAAAGATCTGTGCAGCACATCCAGTGTAGGAGATGTCCCTGGTGTCCCAGAGGGAATTGTGCATGGCTTTGGGGACAGTGGTGCAGATGGAGCCCAGGTCAGTGAGGGCCAGGTTGAGCAGGAAGAAGAACATGGGCGTGTGCAGGTGGTGGCCGCAGGCTACGGCGCTGATGATGAGGCCGTTGGCCAGGAGGGCAGCCAGGGAGATGCCCAGCAAGAGGCAGAAGTGCAGGAGCTGCAGCTGCCGCGTGTCTGCCAATGCCAGCAGGAGGAAGTGCCTGATGGAGCTGCTGTTGGACATTTGCTGGGGCTGTACATGGGGACCTGTTCATGGAGGAAAAGACTTTGAAGAGTTAAAGGAGATAGCTGCAACCAAAATCAAAGCCTTTTCCCATGCACCTTACCCTGGAACACACAGGTGGTGTTTATTATTTTCAAGTTCTGATGTTTTCTTTATAAGTTCCCCCATGTCTTTCCTGGTATTCTTGGATATCAGAAACCCTCAGCATTTTTCCTGCAGTTAGGGAGAACAGAGCAAGATCTAGGAAGCAAAGTTATGAGTGGAGATTGAGGGGAGATGGTGCGTCATTCTGCCCTCTTCAGAGTTTTTCTGAGCTTTTCACTTTCTCAGATGGAGAGTGATCACCTTCCCATGCTTCTCCTAAAATGTCACCATGTACTGCAGAGAGCAGATGGGGCCACAACAGCCCAGCTCCACATTTGCAGCCAAGGGCTCACGTTGCTGATTTCACAAACCCAGCAGCATTTTAAGTATCACAACACCTCTGCCTTTCCCCATCAATCTTTTAATTCAGAGATGATGTAGGACAGGTTTGCATCTGGGATTGAAGCTCCCAGCTTGGACTGAAATGTCTGGGACACTTCCAAGTGTCCTTATGGTGGCATTGGATGAAGGGAGATGCTGCTCCTTGCCTGGCTTCCCTGACAGCATTGCCCAGAGCCGGGCACTGGGGACAGCGTCACCCTGAGCCAGCTGTGCCCCCTGCCAGAAACCCCAGGGCCGGGCAGCTGCTCCCAGCTCTGTGCTCTGCAGAGAGAACTGGGCCCGGGGCTGCAGAGCTGCCCCACGGCTCTGCTGCAGCTCTGCCTGCACAGGAGGGGCTGCACGCCTTGGAGCCCCGGCCCTGAGGGCAGAGGCTGGGCTGGGGCACAGGAGGGAGGGGGCTTGTTCAGAGGGAGGGGCTGCACTGGAGGGGATCCTGTGGGCATCTCTAAACTCTCCCTGCCACAGCATTGCTGGGTTTTGTTTTCTCTCATTGCCTGATCTTCTCTCTGCTTCCTGGAGATTTTCCTCCTGCAGGTGTTTCCCTGTGCCTGATCTCTCCCTGCCAGCACTCACAGACCCCAAATCTCTGTGCACTCTCCTTGGCCTGACAGAACCCTGCCTGTTTGCAGGGCACTGGCTGGGGGCAGGTTCTGTTTGCAGCTTGGAGAAAGGACAGCTCAGACTGAGACTGATGGCTCCAGCAAAGGGGATGCTGCTGCTGTCAATGGAAAGAGTGGCTGCAAGCACATTAGAGATCTCCTGTGAACCTATGGATCACTTAAAGTAACAGTTCAGATGTCTCAGGCACTTGTCCAGATTCATAACTTATAATACATACTATCTTCATTACATAACCCTCCCTTCCTGATAGTCTCCAATAGCGGGAAACTGAAGACAAAGTCTTAAGACATTTCCGCATTTTTGTCAAAAAGCCCTTCTTGGAAATATTCTATGACTTAGCAGAACCCCTTTGCATGTCAGAGCTTCATGAGCATTTCACCCCCCTGTACCTGAAATACCCAGAGTTGTACTCACAGGGTCTGTAGGCATTGGGATGTTCCAGTTTTTAGAGATCATTCCAAGAGCTGCAGCTGCATTTTCCTGCAGCCAGAGGTTCCTGTGCCAAGGGCTGGCACTGATTGTGCCCCAGGCACTTCTCAGCACCTTCCCAGCCCTGACTGATTGAAGCTCTCTGTGCCTCTGTGCTGTGCCCGGGGTGGCTGCAGGCAGTGCCCCAGCCCTGCTGGGCTGGCAGAAGAGCTGCTCATCAAGAGAAATGTGCTTTTGAAGCTCTTCTTGGTTACAGGGAGCTGCCTCTGTGCCAGGAGCCCAGCCCAGCTCAGCAGCACAGACACAGCACAAGGACTTTAATGAGCCTCTGGGGCTTTGTGCTCAGGCCCTGAACATCAGTCCCTGAGAGGGAGCTGAAGAAACCTCTCCAGAACTCCAAGGCAGAATCCAGCTCCAAAGTTTCTTGGACTTTTAATGGGTCCCACTGAGGGACACAACTGAGAAAGTGTCCCCAGGCCCCAGGCAGAGCAGAGAACTGGAGGCAGTGATGACAGGTGGGGACAAAGAGAAGCCAAGTCTTGGTGCCCTGGGGCACAGCAGCAGGGTCTGTGCCACCAAGGGCTGTGAGGAGACACCTTGTCCTGAGGCCCTGGGGCCTCCTGGCACAGCCCCAGCCAGGCTGGGCACTGTCAGCCCCTTGTCCTGCCCTCAGCATCCCCCCCCAGCCCACATCCCAGTGGCCTCAAGGATCTGCTGGAAGGAGTCCCTGGGGAGCCTTGCTCAGCAATGGCCCTGGGGGCTCCTTAATGCTCCCTGCAGGGACTGCAGGTTTTTCAAAGGACTTTGGGTTTGGCTTTTGCCTTGGAGTCTCTGAGAGGTTTTTGCAATCATGGCCTCCAATTATCTGCTGTAATTAGTCCCTGGAGAGGCTTTGTCAGTAACAACACTCAATGGGGCTCATTAATGCTTCAAGGTACTTCAGTTATTTTAAGGTACTTGATGTTTCCCTTTTGATACAGACTCTGTGAGAGGTTTGTGCAGTCATGGCCCCAGTTATCTGCTTTTATGAGTCCCTTAAGAGCTTAGTAGTGACACTCAGTGGGGCTCATTAATGTGTTTAGATACTCAAGATTTTTAAAGTACTTTATGTATTTAAGAATACTTTTAGGTACTTTTAAGGATTTTCATTCCCATGCTGAGTTTCTGAGATGTTTTTGTGCCATCCTGGTCTCCAGTTCTCACCTCCAAGGAGTCCATGAGGATCCTGTGTTGGGTATCTTCCCCCTTTTCTGTTTTACAGTAAAGATGAAACTGAAAGAATTTTGTAAGACTTTCTAAAATCATCCAAACAGACATGGGACAATTAACAATACAACAACAACCATTAAGAGAATTAATAGTCCTGTTTTAGCTAGACATCATCCAACCCTTTAGTCCCTTGGATTGGAAGAGATTTTTGAACCAGTCTTTGTTTTCCACTTGAAGCTTCTTGAACCCTTCCTTCAGTACCTGAATTCTCTTGTGGATTGACTCGCTGTGGCTGGAGAGGTTCATGCAACACATGCCCTCAGAGTCTACACAGCCATGCCCATGTGCCCAGAGTAAGAACTCTATCGCTGTTCTGCAAGGTGGCATGTCTGATGGTCTCTATGTCTGAGAGCAGGCCACTCAATGTGAGGGAGGTAGCATTGGTTTGCTTACTTCACAGGCACCCAATATGGTCTAATTGTGCTAAAGCTTTAGCTGCAGCCACCCAAGGTAGTCCAAACTGGGGGTGCTGCCATTCAATACCTGGCTTAAAGCTTGCAAAGCCATATCTTTGATATCATCCAATACTTCTCTGGGGATACCTGCTGCTTGATCATCTGGTAGGCTGTTTTGTCTGTCTCCAGCTAGATGGCTGGTTGATTGTCAATTCCACCCTTGCCTCATTATTAGCATAGTCTGCTATTAATTGATTTAGGAAACACTTCCATCCCCCTTCCCACAGGGTGTATTCTGTAGGTGACAACAACATGGTCATAAAATATTATAAATCGTAGGGGTTAAGACATGTGCTGTAAACATGGCCCTCATTAGGCCATTAAAACAAGGTGAGTCCTTTCTCTGATCTTTAACTGCCCTACACAGATCCTTGATTTCCCTATAAACCAATGGCTGATACCTGGGATTCTGCCCCCTTCTTTTATAACATCCGAGGGCATGAGGAGTTTCGAGACTATTTGTCAGTCTTCTTCCTTTTCCAGGGTAGAGGGGTGAGGTGGGTCTGGGGAATCCAAACTGTCTTCTGGGGAGGAAGAATAACTTAGAACAGAAAAATTTCTATTAGAAATAGTGTGGCAGTTGGGCTTAGTATCTTTGACCATGGGGGTTATATTCTTGCGGGAGGGCGAGGCAAAGGGCACTGCCATTTTGTCAGGTGTTGGGGAGGAAGGGCCTTGATCTAGGATGGCAGACTTCCGGGCTGGCCTGTTGGAGGCATGGCCCAGGAAGGAGGTGGAATGATTGAAAGTGGGGGCTTGACCCGCAGTTGTGGGGTTAGAGTCTGGAGGTTCATTCACGGTGGAAGAGAAGGTTGTGGTAGCAGGATGTGGTTCCAAGATGGAGGGAGGACGGTCAGGCTCAGGGGCATCTGGAAAATTTTTAATGATCCACTTCATGATTGATTTTAATTTGTTCTTTGAAGATACTTGGTCATGATCAGTGAGAATTAACTTTAAGCATCCATATATGCACCTTTCTACTTTGGAGATCCAGCTGCCCATTTTACTCTTTCTCCACCTTAGGTGCAACAGCCACTGGAACACTTCAAATCAGTTATGGGATATGAATGTGTACTGTAAAAAGACAGGGGCAAAATGGGCAATAATTGTCCTGCATTTCCCCAAACCCACCTGAAATCCTATGCAGGTGAAACCATCGTTGCACCTTGTGGATCCTGGCCAAGGTCCCTCAAAGCAATGATGAATCTGCTGGCCCGGCACAATCAAAAATCCCGGGGAGCAGTGGCCTATCCATCAGCTAACCCCAGCTGACATGACTGAATGTCAGGGTCCCTGTTTGGGCACCAAAGTTTGCAATGAGTTTGGCTGTGACAAACCTTTCTGGTTCCCCAACTTCAGGGCAAGGGTGGTGAAAATGAAAAGAAGCAGATGCTGGGAAAGATGAAACAGGAAATAAATATGATTGCCTGGCAAAAGATTTTGAGGATATAGAAACTATAAGTGAGATTGAAATAAAAGCAAGCTTTGAGATACCAAGCCTTAGTTACTGAACAACTGGTAAACAATGGTATGGCTGGCTGAAGGTAATTTTCTTTTGATGAAAAAATACCCTCTGCTTGCAGACAGGTCCAAGGGTCAGAGCAGACCCTACTAACTTGGCAGAAGGGGTCCAAAGAGTACTTTTTAGGGTTTAAAATGTAACACAGTATGGTAATGTAATGATTCTTATAGGCTGGATGTAAGGCTATAAGATTTGTATCTTGTACTAGATTGGTTAGTGAAAATTAGAATATGGAGCACAGAAGAAGATTTATTGTAACGGGAACTCCCCTCCTCTTTTGGGCATCCATTTTGGGCGCCTCTTTCAAGCTCCTCTTTCAGGCCTGCTCCGAGCTGTGGCTGGCAGCTCCAAACAAGGCCCCTGCACCCACACCCTTTGCAATAAACCACAAGTTCCAAGACCTGGCCTCAGAGATCTCTCACCTCCATCCGTCCCAACCGTCCTAGCCCCCAGTGCTACAATAAGCAGGATCAATGGAGTTGCCCAAAAAGAACTTTAGTAACAGGGTGAAAAACAACAAACATGGAGAAGTCAAGCACAGGACAAGGGGTGGGATTCAAAGACCTGAGAAAAAGGCAAAGCAACAATATATACACTTGAGGGTAGAACACTCTAGAACAATAACCCTGTAGGCGAAACAAGTAACCACTGGAGGAGGAGAACTTGGACTACTTAGCATAACAACACTAAAGGCTTATGGGGGAACTCTCAAACTTACCCTAAGTTAAATGAATGATTCCCAGGGCTTGAAACTTGCCCCCAGTTCTTCGGGATAAAATCTGTCTGACTCTGAGTTACAGCTGGGCTAACTTCCACACCGCTGCTTTGCTCTGGTCCCTTGGGCCCAACAGATCCACAATGATGTGCAATGTTTCCACAAGGCTCCACAGTGTCACAATAGTCCCTTGGATCCACGGTGCTCTGTAGTGTCACAATGGCCAAATGAAGGTTTCACAAGGCTCCCAAATGTCACATTGGTCTCCATAGGAAGGAAACCACTTAGCCCCATGTTTCAGGAGCTGATGAATGGCAACCACGAGAGGCCAAGGCAAGCCTGACCTGTCTGTCCTGGCAGGTTTGCTTGGAGCAACTCATGGATATTTGAAATTATGAATGCGGAGTCCCAGTTTCAGACATTTGTGCCTGGAGAAGAGGGATGTGAGTTTTTTCCATAAAAAGAAAAGCGCAGAGCCCTTTCCAGTGTTTGGAAAATAAGTGAATGCTGTCCCTCAGGAGTCAAAGACCAGCCCGACTTGTCTGTCCTGGTAAATTTTGTCTGCGAGCAATCCTTTAATACACAAAAATTTGGAGGTGGAATCCTAATTTTGGCATTGGATGCCTGGAAAAATGGACAGTTCTTTTCCATAAAAAGAAGAGCCCAGAGCCCCAGTGTTTCAGGGGCAGATGGGAGCGGCCTTCCACATTCCCAGGTCAGCCAGACCTGTCAGGTGACCCCTGGGAGGCCAAGGCAGCCACACCTATTTCATGTTCCCTTGGTTCCACAGGGCCCTGCAGTGTCTCAATGGCTTCTTGCTTCCATGATGCCTTGCAGTGCCAAAATTGATCTCTTGCTTCCATGATGCCCTCAGGTGTCATAATGGCCCCTTGATTACACAAGTCCTTAAGGATCTTAATTCTCTTTATGACTCCACAAGGCCCCACATTGTCCTAATGGTCTTTGGGTTCCATGAAGCCTCACTGTGTCCAATGGCCCCTTGGTTCCATTGGGGCCCAGTAGTGCAACAATGATTCCCTTGGCTTCACAAGTTCCCAAAGTGTCACAATGGCCCTTTCCTTCCATGAGGCCCTGCAGGGTCACAATGTTCCTTTGGTTCTGTGGGGCGCCACAGTGTCACAATATTCTCCATGATTTCATGGTTTCTTTCAATGCCACAAGAATCTCCATGGATCCACAGAGCCCTACAGGATCACAATGGCACTTTGGCTTCACAAGGCCCTGAAATGCAGTAATGGCCTCTGGGTTCCACAAAGCCCTGCTGCTTCACACCGGCCCCTTGGGACTGAAGCCCCAAACTGCCCTTCTAATCAGCATTTTGCTACTGCACAAGAACATAATTTTGTTTTCAGTGGTACTTATAGGGTATTATTAATCAAAATGCTTAGGCAGAGCCACAGACTGAAAATCAACCCTGAACAGTCCTATCCCATTCCCATCCTATTAGCTACTCACGTGACCCCAAACGCTGGAGCC
>NW_026992726.1:0-35527 GCF_028769735.1 Zonotrichia leucophrys gambelii
CCTTTGGCAGCAGAATGCAGGCCTCAGTTTGCTTTCACCTGGAGAGGCATGCAGTACACCTGGAACCGATTGCCCTAGGGGTGGAAGCACAGCCCCACCATCTGCCATGGACTGATCCAGGCTGCACTGGAAAAGGGTGAGGCTCCCGAACATCTGCAATATATTGACGACATCATTGTGTGGGGGAAGACAGCAGCAGAAGTGTTCGAGAAAGGGGAGAAAATTATCCAGATTCTCCTAAAAGCTGGCTTCACCATCAAGAAGAACAAAGTCAAGGGACCTGCTCAAGAGATCCAGTTTCTGGGAGTGAAGTGGCAAGACGGACGGCGTCAGATTCCCACCGATGTCATCAACAAGATCACAGCAATGTCTCCACCCACCAATAAGAAAGAGACACAAGCTTTCTTGGGTGCAATAGGTTTTTGGAGGATGCATATTCCTGAGTACAGTCAGATCGTGAGCCCTCTCTACCTGGTCACCCGCAAGAAGAACAATTTCCACTGGGGCCCTGAGCAGCAACAGGCCTTTGTCCAGATCAAGCAGGAGATTGCTCATGCAGTAGCCCTTGGCCCAGTCAGGACAGGACCAGAGGTGAAGAATGTGCTCTACTCTGCAGCCGGGAACCATGGCTTGTCCTGGAGCCTTTGGCAGAAGGTGCCTGAGGAGACTCGGGGTCGACCACTGGGATTTTGGAGTCGAAGCTACAGAGGGTCTGAAGCCAACTATACACCAACAGAGAAAGAAATCTTGGCTGCCTATGAAGGAGTCCAGGCTGCCACAGAGGTAATAGGCACTGAAGCACAACTCCTCCTGGCACCCCGACTACCGGTACTGGGTAAAAAAGCAAAGGTTCCCTCTACGCACCATGCCACCAGTGCTACATGGAGCAAATGGATTGCTGTTATCACACAGCGCGCCCGTATTGGAAAACTGAATCACCCTGGGATTCTGGAAATAATTACAAACTGGCCGGAAGGTGAAAACTTTGGTCTCTCTGATGAAGGGGAACAAGAAGTGACACGAGCTGAAGAAGCTCCACCATACAACCAACTGCCAGCAGAAGATACACGATACGCTCTCTTTACTGATGGTTCGTGCCACATTGTGGGAATGAACCGGAAGTGGAAAGCAGCCGTATGGAGCCCCACACGGCAGGTGGCAGAGGCCACTGAAGGAGAAGGTGGATCAAGCCAACTTGCTGAACTCAAAGCTGTTCAACTGGCCCTGGACATTGCTGAGAGAGAGAAGTGGCCAAAGCTCTACCTTTATACTGATTCATGGATGGTAGCCAATGCTCTGTGGGGATGGCTGGAGAGGTGGAAAAAGGCTAACTGGCAACATAGAGGAAAGCCAATTTGGGCTGCTGAAGAGTGGAAAGACATTGCTACCAGGGTAGGGAAACTGCCTGTGAAGGTCCGCCATGTAGATGCCCATGTACCCAAGAGTAGAGCTAATGAGGAGCACCAAAACAATGAGCAGGTAGACCAAGCTGCAAAGATAGGGGTGTCCAAAATAGACCTAGATGGGAACATAAGGGAGAGTTATTCTAGCTCGAGGGGCCCATGATGCCTCAGGCCACCAGGGCAGAGATGCCACCTATAAGTGGGCACGAGACCGAGGGGTGGATCTAACCATGGACAGTATTTCTCAGGTTATCCATGACTGTGAGATGTGTGCTGCCATCAAGCAGGCCAAGCGAGTGAAGCCCCTTTGGTACGGTGGGCGGTGGTCCAAGTACAAGTATGGGGAGGCCTGGCAGATTGACTCCATCACACTGCCCCAGACACGCCAGGGCAAGCGCTACGTGCTGACCATGGTGGAGGCCACCACTGGATGGCTGGAAACCTACCCTGTGCCTCATGCTACGGTCTGGAACACCATCCTGGGCCTGGAAAAGCAAGTTCTGTGGAGACATGACACCCCTGAGAGGATTGAGTCAGACAATGGGACTCATTTCAAGAACAGCCTTATCAACACCTGGGCTAGGGAACATGGCATTGAGTGGGTGTACCATATCCCCTACCATGCACCAGCTGCAGGCAAAGTGGAGAGGTACAATGGACTGTTAAAAACCACATTGAAAGCATTAGGTGGGGGATCTTTCAAGAACTGGGATCAGCATCTGGCAAAAGCCACCTGGTTAGTTAACACCCGAGGCTCTACTAACCGAGTGGGCCCTGCCCAATCTGAGCCTTTGCAGAGAGTAGATGGAGACAAAGTCCCAGTGGTACATGTCAGAGGTTTATTAGGGAAGACAGTTTGGATTAATCCTGCCTCAGATACAGACAAACCCATTCGTGGGGTTGTTTTTGCTCAGGGACCAGGTTGCACATGGTGGATAATGCAAAAAGATGGAAGAACACGATGTGTACCTCAGGGAGACCTGATTGTTGGATAAAACCTGTATAAATATCACTGTTTCCTCAATGTTATTACCATTGTCTGTGTATAGTTGTATAATGGATGTATCATGTATGTACTTGTAGAGTTAGAATTTATATTAGTTTTAGTAGTAAGCAGACGATATGGGGATAAGGGGTGGAATGTCCTGGGTTGACTATATGATGCTTTTATCCCCAATCCTCTCATTCTGTTCATGTTGAATAATAATAAGTTTTGTACCTTTAAGAGTGTTACAGAGACTGAAGCGGGAGAGAGAAGCAGCGCGCAGTTTGTTTTCAGACACTGCACTCACTCCTCCACATTCCTGCTCCTGACTGTGTTGTCTGCGGACAGACAGCGGGACAGAGAGCTCTTTTTATGCTTTTTAGTTAGTGTTAGCTAGCTGAGGCAAAGAAGTTCCCTGGACTGTTTTTTTCCCTTTTCTTTGGACCTCTTGGAACGGCTCTGGACTGAACACCCAGGAGAGCACCGGCAGCTGCAGCTGTGGCCCACTGGGCCGGCCCTGGCCTGCGACAATTCCAGCACTGAGAGACTGATCAGAGACTGAGTGAGCTGCTGCTTGAACCTGGGGTTTTCTCAGTTTGTCATCTCTTTTAGAGTGGCAAGGGGTCTCATTGTTTTGATACTGTTTTGGTCTTATTGTTTAATAAACAGGGTTTTTTTTTTCCACCTTTCTCCAAGGAGGTATTTTTCTTTCCTCCCGGACCAGTTGGCGGGAGGGGCCGATTGGATCTGCTTTTCCCACCGGAGCTCCTTTGGGGGGATTCTTCCCCAAATTTGCTCTAAACCTGGACAGGGACAGCAGCACAAAGTTCATTGGCAAGAGTCACTTTGCTCCTTAGTGGACACTTCTGACACACCAAGGAAACAAAACAACCACAAAACCAAACCAAATCCAGGCAATCAGACCAGAAATGAACCGACAACTGTCCCTGTGTGTGTGTGTGACCCAAGGACAGTGAGGGCAAGGATAAAAGGAATATGCCGAAAAGGTCAACAGAACTAAA
This sequence comes from Zonotrichia leucophrys gambelii, assembly GCF_028769735.1. NCBI lineage: Eukaryota > Metazoa > Chordata > Aves > Passeriformes > Passerellidae > Zonotrichia > Zonotrichia leucophrys. The sequence continues at coordinate 3,411 of NW_026992726.1, forward strand.
ACTTAACAGGACTTAACTGATACCTTTAACTTTAACTGATACCTTCAACTTCACAACTTAGAAAATAACAGAGCTTAACAGTATTTAACCTAACTTATAACCTATGACTTAGCAATGTAACAGAGGAATAGCACTTAACAATATTCCACTTAACTTATATTAAACATAACAACTTAGTAAAAGAACTCTTAGCAACATTTAACTTAGCTTAAACCTTGTGACTTAACCTAACTTACAGGCCTGACAGACTCAGCTATCCAAGGCAATAAAACCCCTCAGAGAGCAGCATTTCTTCCACATTTCCCCAGCACAGGCACTCCTGTGTGCACACAGACACAAAGAGTCAGTGCAAGGCACCTGTGAACAATTCCCCTGAGGGCAGGCAATGCTCACTGTGGATCCTTTGGCATCTCCCCAGAAAGTGAAGGGTTGAGCCTGGAGGAGTGGGGGGATCAGCCCAGGCTCCGTCGTTGTTCGGGATCCCTGAGTGCAGCAAACGGGAGAGTTCCCGGCTGGGAGAGGCCCCACTCAGAGGGAGTCGCCGGCCCAGGAGAGCTCCAAGGGCTCCTTTTGGAGCTCTTATTGCAGGGCCCAGGAGAGGGGCTCCAGTCCCAGAAATGGTTCATCCTGGCCGCAGTTGGCACCAACAGCTTTCTTTGGCAGTGTGAGAACAGGGATGTTGTGTCACCGAGGGAACAAAAACAGTTCCCAGGGCTGCTGCTAAAGGAACCAGGAGCTGGTTGGGCAGCAGCAGTGCCTGGAGCAGACAGTGTTTGTGATGAGCTGCAGAGGAGCTGAGCCCAGGGGCTGTTGGCCAAGGCTGAGGCCCAAGGAGCATTTCTCAGCTGGCAGGGCGGCCTGAGAAGGGGAGAGGGGGGAATGCAGCAGCACAGGGCCCATGGAACCAAGGGACCATTGTGACACTGTGGGGCCTTGTGAGACCAAGGGACCATTGTGACACTGTGGGGCCTCATGGAATCATGGTCAGCACTGTGACATTGCTGGGCCTCATGGAACCAAGGGGACTCTACTGACACTGTGTGGCTCCATGGAGTGTAGAGATCATTGTGACACTGAGTGGCCCCATCAAACCAAGGGTCCATTGTGACACCAAGGGGCCTCATGGCACCATGGAGACCATTGTGACACTTTGGGGTGTCATGGGACCTTGGGGCCATTGTGACACTGCGAGACTCCATGGAGCCAAAGGTCCATTATGACATTGCAGGGCCTCATGAAACCATGGGGAGACCATTAAGACACTTCACAGCCTCATGGAACCAGGGAGCCATTGTGACACTGAGGGGACTCATGGAATCATGGAGACCATTGTGATACTGCAGGGCCTTATGAAACCTAGGGACCATTGTGACACTGCCGGACCCCTTGGAAACAAGTCACCATTATGGCACTGTGGGGCCCCATAAAAGCAAGGGAACACAGAACAGCTCTGGCTGGTTTGGCCTCCCAGGGACCATCTGACTGGTCCAACTGACCTTGGCATGTTGAGGGTCTCTTCTCTGCTGCTGCTGAAACACTGGGGCTCCATGTTTTCCTTCCTATGGAAATGATCTCTCCTCCTCCAAGCACGCATGACCAGAATTGGGATTTCACCTCCTAATTTCCTTATATCCAGTGATTGTTCCAATAGGAATATTGCCAGGAGAAGTCTGTCTTGCAGTGGTTTCACAAGGGTCACTTCCCATCTCTCCTCAAACCACTGGGGAAGGCTCCATGCCTTCCTTCCCATGGAAAAGAACTGTCCTGCTTCTCCAGGTGCCTATAGCCAAGATTGGGCTTCCACCTCCAAAATTCCCATAATCCAAAGACTACTCCCAGACAAAATCTGCCATTCCTGACAAGTCTGGCTGGCCTTGGCCTAGTCAGTCTCTCACCTGCCTTTCAAACATTAGGCTCTGTGCTTTCCTTCCTATGAAAAAGAACTGTCCTGCACCTCTAGGAACCCATGGCCAGAATTGGGATTTCACCTCCAACATGCCCTATTCTGATAGACTGGAGGAGATTGTTGGCTTGAAACATTTCATGTGTAGGGGAGGAAGGGGCAGGTCCAGCCTTGCCCTGCCCTGGAACCCCAATGCCCCCAGAGCCTCTATCCCAGCCCAGCAGTGGCTGCCAGTCCCTGGCACAGCACAGGCAATGCTCCACAGCCACCTCTGCAGCCCCAGCCCAGCTCCTGAGTGACCAAATGACCCACAGTCCCACCTGGGGGAAGGGCCCAGGGAGACCAAGGGGAATTGTAGGCTGACCACAAGGCAAGCACACATCTTGACCCTACCTCCTCTTGGAATTTCCATCTTACCAGTGCTGGAATCAAGGAGCTGGTACCTGTGTATGTGCTTCTCTGGATCTTTTATGCCTTTCTCTCTTTCTGTGTCTTTTTCTATTTCTGTGCTCCTGCAAATATTGAGTAACTTAAAATTGAACAGGCTTAGAGTTTGTGAAGTTGAATGGGCCAAGTCAATGCTTTCAGAAGTGTTTATTTTGACTGATTATCTGTTGTAGTTTGACATGAGAAGAATTTTAAAAAGTAGTACAAAACTTTTTGTGTAACTGACAATCTGTTAAACCACTAAGATACTGAACAGGCCTCTGTTAAACACAAATGTTAAACACAAAAAATCCCAGGAACCTCCTCTTTCTTTTCCAGTCAACAAAGAAGCAGTGGGCCCTGGCCCTGGCCCCCATCTCAACCAAACCAAACCAAACCAAACCAAACCAAACCAAACCAAACCAAACCAAACCAAACCAAACCAAACCAAGCAACCCTGCTGTGGGCTGAGCCCCTTTCCTCCTCCCCAGGCTGCCCCTCCTCCCCATCGGCCCCATTCTAACCAAACCAAACCCCAACAACTACCAAACAGGAAAACAAAAAAGGCTACAGAACCCCAACCAAAACAAAGCTAGCCACAGCTATTAAAATCTTACCATCAAGTCCCTTTCCTCCAACACAACTCAAACCAAAAAATCCTACAACCCACAACCCAGAAAAAATAACCCTACAACTAAAAACTTAAACACAAAAAAAAAAGTCAAAAACAAACCATAAAACCAATCCTAACACAGCCAAACCACAACTTCCACCACAACTTACTGGCAGGTCAGGTGTCAGTCCTTTCAAAACGTAAATCCTCCCTTGAGTATAGGAAAAAAGCAAAATATAAGCATATAAAAAACAATATGAAACCAGCAAAGTCAGTAAAAAAGAAAATTAATCCCAAATAAAAAAATAAGAAACATTACCTAAATCTTAAAACTATAATCCTCTTATAAACTATAAAGAAAAAACGCTTTTTCTTTAAAACAAAAAAAAACTATTAAAAATATTTTCAAAATAATATCAAACAAAAACCTCCATACTAAAATAAAAAAATGTTAAAATAACTGGAATTTCATCAAAAGTTTAAACAGGAACAGAAGTCCAGTATCCTCAAGAGAAAATCTCTATTCCCAGAGATAAAAATAATTTTAAAAGTAAATAATAAAAACTTTTACCTTTAAACAACTCATCTTTTAAACAATACCCCATAAGTCAACATGGCCCATCAGCAAACTGTAAAAAAGCTTGTAGCAATAAAAATTACTTCACAATAACTAACTTCTGCCAGCAACTGCTATCCATGACCAAATAAAGAACCACAAAAACCCTATTTTTTCCTCTTGTAAAAAAATCTCCATATGCTTAACACAAAAACTTCTCTCTCAAGGTAATCTAATAAAAAGACTACTCTAGAAATAGTAAACTAACTAGAAATTTTTAGTTTAGTTTCTCCAATTGTCAGTAAAAAGTTGTAAAGACAAAAAAAGTGTAATAAAGACTTTATTTTAATTCTTTCTACTTTTTTCTTTTTTAATTTGCTTTTAATAAAATTCATTCATACCTTATTAAAATTTTAGGCCTACTTTACCTTTCTTGTAATCTTATCTTACAACAAAATACATACATAAATAATTACCCAACAATAAAACCCACCACACTCACAAATCCATTAATTAAGAAATCTCAAGATTAGAAAAATCTTGAATTAACAAACCAAAACCACTACAAAGTCATAAAGAACCTTTTGCCAAAGTTCCTCTGCTTTTGTAAAGTTACCAGTACAGGCTGTTTTGTTGTTTTGAGCTCCTGAGAATCTCCTGTTGGTATTTCTCCAGGGAGTCCAACTCACAGTACACAAACAATTCTAATTCACTTCAAATGTCTCAGTGAGAGATTTGTTTCAGAGATGGGAGTCAGGGCTTGTCTGTCCTGCTCGGCACAACCCAGGCAGGGCTTTCCCAGCCACTTTCCACACTCCGTTTCCCAGCTGCAGCCGCTGGTGCCTCTGAGTTGTGCTGCCCCAGCCCCAGGGACGCTCTCCTTGTCTGCCCATTCCCCCACGGTCTCTGGGCAGGGATGGCCTCAGTGGGGGCTGCTGACATCCTCAGCACCTTGGAGGCTGCTGCTGAATTTTCCTGCTCCAGAGGCTTGTTCAGCCTTCAGCTCTTCAGTGCAGGAATTCAGTGTCCCAGGGCTCATTAACACTCAGAACACCTGAATAAGCCAAGCCTCTGGCAATCATTTGACTTAAATGTTCAAATCTTCTGTGGTTAATTAGACAGATTTCAGAAGCGTATTCAAACTGAATATATTCTATTTAAAAAGACAGAAAACATTTTTTTAAGTCCTGTTGAGGATTTTTCCCTGTTCATAAATTGATATGTGCCATCTCCAATTGACACTGAATCCAAGTACCTCCTCATGCAGTTTGAATGGATATGAAAATCAAGACCCTTCATGGCTGACAATCAATCAGACTCTGTCCCTACCCCCACCCCACCATTACCCCCACCCAAGCCCTGGCACTCAGAGCAGCCTTGTGCAAATCTGAGCTCCCTCCAGCCCAGGCTGCATCTGCAGCTTTCAGCTCCTTGGCTCCAGCTCCCACCTGCTTTCCTTGGAGAAGGATCTGCCCAAGACACAGAGGGATGTTCATTTCTTGTCAGCCAACAAAGCCAAGGGAAGTCACAGCTCCATCAAATGCAAAAGTCATTCCTTTGCTGGGTATTAAATCCACATTCTACAGCAGACAGCCTGAAAGCAATAGAAAACACCTTCTGTGCCCAGCACAGATCCCAAGGTCCCCCCAAACCCTCCCTGCCCCAGTTCTGCCCAGATTTGCTCTTTGCACACACGAGTCACACACTGAAGTCAGGATCTCCCTCCATGCCCAGAGGGAGGAAAAGAGAGAACGGGGATGAAGAGCTCTCCTGTGCAGAGCCAAAGTCCAAGTGCCTCTGCCTTGGGAACCACAACTCATCAGGTTTGTGTCCTTTGGGCTTAGGGACTGGTGATACTCAGAGGCACAGAAAGGTTTCTTGCCAACAAACACTAGTTGAATATTTGAACAGTTTAACAACCATCACAGCTCTTTCCTCAGCTCTCTGTGATGTTCCAGCGGCATCTGACATGTCCACCATCCCCATTTTGTCTCCCTCCCTGGACTCTCTTCAGCGCAATCCACAGGGTTTAGAATTCCACACAAAGATCCCTCTATAGCCTCGTTCAACAGTAGTTTAAGCAAGAGTGATCCCAGCTGTGGGTGTGCCGTTTGCTCAGATGCTGGCTGTAGGGAGGCTGCAACACAGGAACTGAGTGCACCAGGGAACCTGGCCTCTAGTAAAAGACATGAATCCCACAGCCCACCCAAACCAATGCCTTGCATGTCTCTACTGTTTCCTTCTTATCTCACCTCTCATGCCACTTTCCCCATTTTTTCTGTCTGGGAACTTGGCTTCTCTCTCTCCTGTCTGCAGGTTCAACCACACATGTGACCCTGCAGGAACAGCCTGACCCACAGGAATGTGGGAGAGGACTCTTTGTCAGGAAGTGTAGTGACAGGACAAGGGGGAATGGGATCAAACTGCACAAGGTGGAAGAGATTTGATGATGGAAAGAAGTTCTTTACTCTCAGGGTTCTTGTTCCTGACACAGGGACCAGTGCAGAGAGGCTGTGTCTGCCCCATCCCCAGGAACATGAAGGCCAGGTTGGACAGGGGCCACAGCAACCTGGTGTGCTGGGAGGTTACCGAGCTTGGAACCAGATGAGCTTTAGGGTCCCTTCCAAGCTAAACCACTCAAGGATTTGATCATTCTGCCATCCCCATCTCCCACTGTGCAGTGGCCCTGAAATTTCAGTGACATCACAGCTCCCAGAGGGTTCCAGGTGGAACGTCCAGGACCTGGAAACGAGCAGAGCAGACACTTCACCGGATGCCAAGGGTCAGTTGCCACTCTCTCTGCGCTCTGACCCTCAGCGCTGAGCTGCTGCTGCTGCCTGGGCTTTTCCTGCTGCCGGCTCTGGAGCGCCAATCCCAGCAGGATGTGCCCTGCTGTGCCCATGGAGGTACAGTGCCATGCCAGGCAGGGGGCACCCAGCTTGGGCAGGCTGCAGCCATGTGGGAATGGATGGTGTGGGACAGGACTGGGAGATTGTGCTGCCCCTTGCAGACTGACAGAGACATTGTGGAGGAGATGGAAGTGGACATGGAGCTGGAGAGGGAGGAGATGATGGAGGTGGACGAGGAAGATCCTGTTGAGGACATGGAAGTAGAGGAGGAGGACAACATAGAAGAGATGGAGGTTGATGAGGAGGATGACATCGAGGAAATGGAAGTGGACGAGAGGGATGAGGAGGAGCCCATGGTCCTTGGATGAAGATGGAGCCCCACAGGTCAGACAGGCAGATGCTTCCCACGCCCTGCCCACACACACACTGGGTCCCCTGACGCCAGGCTGGGGCTGGGCTGGATGGCCCCGCTCAGGGACACGGTGCCCGCAGGGGGCCTGGATTGTGCTGCCACAAGCACCAGCCCCGGCCTGGCCTGCGCTTGCCTGGGGCCACGCCAGCCCTGCCAGCCCTGGCCCAGCCCCTGGGGCCCAGCTCCCAGCCCTGCTGGGCCCAGTGCTGGCAGCTGAGTCCAGCTCTGCTGCTTCATTTCTTCCAGGACTCATGCTCATGATGGCACAAATATCACACCTTTGTAAATACGTTTGAAGTTTAGAAGTTCCTTGTAAATATGTTTACTACGTTAGAAGTTTCTTGTAAATACGTTTTGAAGATTTTTAGTCCATCGGATCCCGTGTAAATATGTTCTGAACATTGTTGTTGTTGTTGTTATAACGATTGTTATAACGAAACATGTTCTGTAAATCCTAGATTTGCCGATCTTCGGCAAATAAATACAGTAACTTTTTAAAACCTGACTTCTCTAGGCCATTCCTTTGGGCACAGACAGCCTTTGCACGCTTGTGGGTTCCACTTGTTCCACGTTCCCAGGGCTGGAGGTCCCTGGGGGTGCTGGCACGGCCACCCCAGGGCTGGTGGTCCCTGTGTACAGGGGCTCCCACTGACACCACTCCTGGCACTGGGCACTGCTGCTCTTCCTGCCCTGGGGCACAGCGCTGTCCCCAAGAGCTCAGCTGTCACCCGCTCTCACCCAGGGGGCTCTCACAGCACTGGCCCCTGCAGCCATGCCACCAAAGCAGGCAGCAAACCTTCAGCCACCCTTCCTGCTGCAGCCACAGGGACTCCTGGGCCTACAGCCGCCAGCAGGCCACAGCCATCCAAAATCCACCTGCACACTCTCAAGGCCATCACAGCTTTGGCAACTGGGCCATCTGCATCTGGGCTAGAGCAGGGCCTTGCAGCCTCCAAAGACCCTGAGCTCTGCTTCCCAGCCTGCTCTGCACTGCCCTGAGCCTGCATTGTTCCAGAGACAAAAGCCAAGCCAGGGCATCCTCACCCTGCCTGCACTTCTGCTGCTGCCAGCGGCCACTGGTCCCTGGGCCTCACTCGGGTGACAGCTGCAGGGACAGGGCAGCCTGTGCTGGGCAGGGGGCACGGGGCTTTGGGCCCTGGGGCTGCTGCTGCTGCTGCTGGGGGCCATGGGCCCAACAGGGCCCCGAGCTCAGCCCCTGCCTGGGCAGCTGCCCCCAAAGCCCCACACTCCCCAAGCATCCCCATCACAGCTGCCAGGGGGAAATCGCACGGGCTTCAGGAAAGAAATTCTCCATAGTGACTATACCAAGGGGTTCAATGGGAAAGTCAGAACCAGCTGATGTTTACAGCACCTTGATAAAGGTGGCTGCAGGGCAGGTGAGATCTCCAGGGCCTCTGGCAGTGCCTGCTCTGCACGTGAGCCTGTGCGGCTGCTCCCAATGAGACACAGCACCAGGCACAGGCCAGCACTCAGCCCCTCACAGCTGATCCCAAGGAGCAGGCTCACAAAGCAGTTTCAGACCACTTCCTGTAGATATTTCAAAGGACTACATGTCATTCAAGGAAGTCACCTTGCACATTTGGTATTGGTGTTGTGGCATGAGAAGCCATGAATGTGCCTCTGAATGTGCACTCAGGGCACTTCCACTGCCATCCCAAAGGGATCACAAAGGACAGGCCTCTGCTTTCAGCACTGCTGAGCTCCTCACTAACAATGATATCTCAGGAGGACGCAGGGTTTTGCAGGCCCACAGGCCTCTTACAGGAACTATAATACCTCATGACAAAAATGACAAATTAAAGTGAGGCAGACCTCTAAATGCAATGTTTTATCAGTTTTATCAGGGCTTGCTGAATGCAACGCTGGTACCCTGCAGCAGCATGAGGGATGAGGGCTGGCTCAGCTGGTGAAGCCCAGGGGACATTTTGAAACACCTGCATCCAGAGCCACCAGAGCAGTGAGTTGGGGGACGGCCGCCTGCAGTGCAGGATCCTTGGGAGATATTTTAGTCCTGTAGGTGGGCCACCCTTTACATCAGGGCTAGCTCTGGGTAACAAATTATCCAAAGTTGTGAGGGACATATATGTTCCAGTTAGGGAGGTTCTCCTTTCATGGGGGAAGACTTTTATTAATGGAACTTGGAAGTCATTTGTTCATTGGCTTTTAAAGGAGTTCCCAGATGTTTCTGTTGATTCAATTTGTCATGTAGCATTTTGGGACTCAGTTCAGGAAAGACTCTTTCTTTTGCAAACTCAGGGATGGATAAGAGTCGCAAAATTTTACCTAATTTTTCCCATGATTTATACAGTTTTCTCAAGGTTTCAATGTCCTAACACTCAAATCATATTTTGAGTTCTGCCCCCGGCATTCCTGAACCCACTGATACCAAGATAAGGATGAGAGACAGGAACTGCTGTAAAGCACAGTCAAGCCACCTGCTGTCTGACATCTTCCCTCCTTCTCTACCCCCGACCCAGGTCACACAGGCCTGGATTCTATCCTAACCCATTCTCCAGTACCTCTCCTCCCTGGATCCCCTTCAGATAGCCCACAAAATGGAGTCCCTCCTCCGGAGGGGGTTGTCAATGTCAAACTCCCTCCTACCCTCAGCTCTCTCATCAGGTCTTCCCCGTGTTTGGTCCCACCCCTGCATCAGGAACCACCTCTGCATTGGGATCCAGCGCTTCCTTGCCTACTCCCGCTGCCCTACCCCCTCCAACTCAGCCCCTTGCGGATCCCACACTGTCAGAGCCGGAAGTGTGAGGGGCGGTAACTGGAAGGCCGCCATCTTGGCTACCAAAGGCCCACAACACCAGACCAGGCCAGTCACCCAAGGCCCCGCTCCTCTGCCAAAGACCAAGTTCCCTCTTCTGGAGAGGAGAGGGAAGGTTCATCCGACCTTCAGCATGAGCCTGAGGATTCTTGGCAGAGGATGCAGAAGCTGGCAGCTGAAGAGGGAGACTGGGAATTGGTAGCTAAAATACAAGCAGCACCGGTGCAGAACCAGAGGGGGGCTAACCCCTGATGGGAAGCTGTCACACACAGGAGATGAAAGACCTTTGTAATGCAGCGAAAGTCCATGGGAGGGTCTCACCATATTTTATTAATTTGTTAATTGCCGTCTTCGCTGCACATGTTATGGTGCCTCACGATCTGCATTATTTTATGCACATCCTATTTTCTCCTACTGAATTCATTCTGTGGGAAGGAATGGGAGAAAAAATTAATACAACAACAATTGACAGACTATGCTGGAGAAGGCAGGCGGGCACACATAACACTAGACATCTACCCAAGGAGGAAGATTTCATTAAAGCTGAGAATCAAGTAAGAGACCTTCCCAAGCTGCGTTAGCAGAGATAAAAGGTGATGCAAAGACAGGTCTCATGCAGACACCCAATGGAGAAACACCTACTCTACATTTCACAGACATTCTGCAGGGACCTGGGGAATCCATTCTATAATTTATTGACCGCCTTACACAAGCAATAGAGAAGCAAGTTGAACATCCAAAAGTCAGGAAGGTACTACTTCCTACCCTTGCTGAAACAAATGCTAACAACACCTGTAAAGACATTTTACCCTCTCTACCCCTCATCCCAAAGCCAAACATTGCACAAATGGTCAAGGCATGCGCCCTTAAGGCATCCTAACACCTTTATGCCAGCCTAACTAAGGCTTCAAATCAGGGTGTAGTAGAGGTGCTAGTAGCCTCTCAAGTTATTCCCTGACATACACATGAAAAAGAACCTGGCTTTAAGTGTAGGGAGATGGGGCATTTTCAACAGAATTGTAAAATACAGGCTATTACCAGGGACCTTCTAGGTGTCACAGCCACTGTCCTCACTGCCCCCTTGTCCACACGCTTGCCAACACCAACAAAACCGGTGGTCTGCGGGAAACCCTACACAGACGCGGAAAGGCCCCGCATGATGACACCAAATGCGAGGCCGTCCCACCCTACTCACCCGTACATCCTTGAGAACCAGCACAGCGACCTTCTCAGATCCATCGGGAGAGCTCGAGCACTGCAGAAGAGAACTCGACAAAAGACAGCTCTGCCCTGGAACCCAAAGGCAGCTGGTAACAGCCATTACAATTCCAGTCCGCGATATTTGTGTTCACCATATTCCAACAGGCAAATACGAGCCTGAAGAACGGCCTAGAGACATTTTGATTTTAACCAACACCAGGGAAGAGATGGAGACACTCACTATACTACCTGAGATAGTCACCTTGATATCTTTGCAGGAGATAACTGTCCAGGCTCTATGCTTAGATCCTCCCCTTTTCATTCCAAAAGGAACAGTTATAGCCAGAGCCTACCTCCTACTGCACATGATCACCACACCAGCTGATCCAGTGGTGATGTGGGCACAGATTACGGGCCGAAATAGACCCGTTCTAAAGTGTGCTTTGTCGTGTAAAGGGAGAAAAAATGTCTTTCACGATTATTATATACAGGACCTGACATCATGATAATTTGCTGCTCTGATTGGCTAAAGGATGACCCCTGGTTCCAACTGCTGGGGTAATTTTAGCCATCGGGAGAGCCACTACCAACTTCTGGAGTCAAGACACCATCTGCATGGAAGATCCTCAGGGCACAGTTGCTACAGTAGGATCATTCATCACCTGGGCACCAATAACACTTTGGGGAAGAGACCTCTTGTCCCAGTGGAGGACAAGGCTAGAGATCCTATCAACACCTCAGGATTTCTAGACGGGGCCACTGAGCAGCGCCACCACCTTTCAGTTAACCTGGAAGACCAATGACCCCATATGGGTGGATCAGTGGCCCCTCCCAGGCAGAAAGTTAAAGACCCTGCAGTCCCTCTTGCAGGAGCAGCTGTCTGTGGGCCACATTGTACCCATCTACTAGCCCCTGGAATGCACCTGTCCTTGTCCTACAAAATCCCTGCAAAGACAAGAGGCTGCTGCTGCAGGACCTTAGGAAAATCAATGAGGTCATTGAGGACATGGGTCCCCTCCAATCCGGCCTGCCCTCAGCCTCCATGATACCCCAAGATTGATAGATGGTTGTTATAGAAATAAATGACTGCGTTTTTGACACCTCCTTGCATCCCAATGACAGATCCGTTTTGCCTTTTACGTCCCTAAAACGACAAGCACCTTTACAGAGGTACCAGTGGACCGTATTTCCTCAAGGAATGAAGCAGAGCCCAACTATTTTTCAATGGCTTGGAGCCCAAATTCCCTCACCCATGTGGAAAAGATATCCTAATGCTATAATTTTTCATTACATGGGAGAAACATTAGTTTGGGAAGGAGGTTCAAGGGCTCGGAGTCAAGGAAAGGGGTGAAGGGACTGGGAGAGCTGGGACTGGGAAAACAGAAGAGGCTACAAAACCCCGACCAGAACAAAGCCAGCCACAGCTATTAAAATCTTACCACCATGTCCCCTCCCCCAACACAACTAAAACCAAAAACTTCTACATCCTACAACTCATACAAAATAACCCTACAACTAAACACAAAACTCAAAAACCAACCATAAAGCCAATCCTAACACAACCCAACCACAACTTCCACCACAAATTACTGGCGGGTCAGATGTTAACCCTTTCAATACTTCAATCATCCCTTAAGTAAAAGAAAAAACAAAATAGAAACATTAAAAAAACCCCATAAAGCTATCAAAGTCAGAAAGGAAGAAATAAATACCCAATAAAAAAGAAGAAAAAAATACCTTAATCTTGAAACTAAAATCCTCTTATAATCTATAAAGAAAAACCTCTTTTTCTTTATAGCACATAAAACTATAAAAAAGTTTAAATATTCAAAATAATATCAAAGAAAAACCTACATATTAAAATAAATTATAAAGTAACTGCAATTTTATAAAAAGTTCAGGCAGAAAAAAAAGTAATCCTGTACCCACAAGAGAAGATCTCTATTTCCAGAGACAAAAATATTTTAAGAAGTAGATAATAAAAACATTTACCTTTAAACAACTCACCTTTAAAACAATACCTCAGAAGTTGACATGACCCATCAATAAGCTGTAAAAAAGCCTGTAGCAATAAAAGAATTTCACAATAACAAAGTTCCCCAGACAACTGTTATGCATGGCAAAATTAAGAGTCACAAAAAAATATTTTTCCTCCTGTAAAAAAACTCCATAAACTTAACAAGAAAAACTTCTCTCCCTAAAACTTAAAAAAAGACAATTCTAGAAAGAGTAAACTACTAGAAATTTTTAGTTTAGTTTCCTTACATTGTCAGGTTAAAGAAAAAAAGTTGTAAACAAAAAAATTGTTCTAAAGAATTTAATTCTTACTACCTTTTTTTAATTTGCTTTTACTAAAATTTTCTTTATACCCTTTTAAAACTTTAAGCCTACTTTACCTTTCTCATAATCCTATCTCACAACAAAATAAATACATAAATAATTACTGACACTAAAACCAACCACACTCATCAATACATTAATTAAGAGATCTTAAGATTGGAAAAAATCTTACATTAACAAAGCAAAACCACTACAATGTTGTGATAAACCATTTGCCAAAGTTTCTCTGATTTTCTAAAGTTGACAGTAAAGGCTGTTTGGTTGTTTGGAGCTCCTGAGAATCTCTTGATGGTATTTCTCCAGTGAGCTCAACCAGAGGACACAAACAATTGCAATTCCTTTTAAATGTCTCCTTGAGAGAGTTGTTTGGGGGATGGGGCTCAGGGCTTGTGTGTCCTGCTTGGCACAGCCCAGGCAGGGCTTTCCCAGCCACATTCCACACTCCATTGCTCAGCTGGAGCCGCTGGTGCCTCTGAGTTGTGCTGCCCCAGCCCCAGGGACGCTCTCCTTGTCTGCCCATTCCCCCACGGTCTCTGGGCAGGGATGGCCTCAGTGGAGGCTGCTGACATCCTCAGCACCTTGGAGGCTGCTGCTGAATTTTCCTGCTCCAAGGGCTTGTTCAGCCATCAGCTCTTCAGTGCAGGAATTCAGTGTCCCAGGGCTGATTAAAATTCAGAACACCTGAACAAGCCAAGCCTCTGAGAATATTTTGATACAGATTTTCAAATCTTTTGTGGTTAATTCAACACATTTCAGTAGTGTATCCAAAGTGAACGTATTACATGTACAATGGCAGTGAGAAAAAACAATTTTTCAGGTCCTGTTTTTTTTTTTTTTTTCTGTTTATCCGTTGATGTGTGCAATGTCCAATTGACACTGATTCCAAATACCTCCTCATGCAGTTTGAATAGATATGAAAATCAAGACACTTCATGGCTGACAATCAATCAGACTCTGTCCCTACCCTCACCCCATAATTTCCCCCATCCAAGCCCTGGCACTCAGAGCAGCCTTGTGCAAATCTGAGCTCCCTCCAGCCCAGGCTGCACCTGAAGCTTTCAGCTCCTTGGCTCCAACTCCCACCTGCTTTCCTTGGAGAAGGAGATGCCCGAGACACAGAGGGATGTTCATTTCTTGTCAGCCAACAAAGCCAAGGGAAGGCACAGCTCCATCAATGCAACAGTCATTCCTCTGCTGGATATTAAATCCACTTTCCACAGCAGACAGTCTCAGAGCAATAGAAAATACCTTCTGTGCCCAGCACAGATCCCAAGGTCCCCCCCAAACTCTCCCTGCCCCAGTTCTGCCCAGATTTGCTCTTTGCACACACGAGTCACAGGCTGAAGTCAGGGGCCCTCTACATTCCCAGATGGAGGAAAAGAGAGAAAGGGGATGAAGAAAACTCCTGTGCAGAGCCAAGGTCCTCTCAGTTGAAAGACGCTTGAATGACCAGAGAGCACCTGGAGGAAGAAACCTGGGAGCAGTGGGAAGGACAAAGATCCAGCTGGTCTAGTGAAGATATATACTCAGATATGGCCATTTAAAAAGGAGAGCTGAAAAAATCTGAAGGCAAAGGGAGATGATAAACAGAATATTGGTGATGCAAGTAGAAAGGAAGATCAGCATTTCTTTTCCTGCCATCAGTAAACTTTGAGGAAGTTACTGTTCCTGGTGGGAAAACTTTGTCATGTCTTAAAAGTACTCAAATGACCCAGATAATAAAAATGTGCTTCCATATTATAAAATAAATAGGGCTTAACACTTGTGCCCCTTTCCAGGCAGGCATCAGCTGTGTGCCCATGAACAGGCAGTGCCACTTGTGCCCTGAGGTGCCCAGCTGGGACTGGATCTCTCAGAGAGCACCTGGAGCAGAGCAGAGCACCTTGCAAGCTGCAGGTCCCTGCCAGCCCTGCAGGGCTCCTGTCCCACCAACATCTGCTCTGCTCCAGTCTGAAACAGGGCCCAGCATGGTGCCGGGATCATCAGGGAGCTGAGGTGTGTGCTGGAATTCAATGCCCTCCCCATCCCTCAGCAGCCCTGCATTTCCCTGCTCCAGCCTTGGTCTCCAGCACAGCCATGGAGGCTCTTTGGGCTCTGCACTGTTCCTGCAGGCCCCAAGGGCAGCTGAGTTCTGCCTTTGGCACAGTCAGGCCTGGCCAGTACAGGCCATGTTCAGCAATTGCTTGTGTGTGCCTGGCCTTGCTGTCAGCCCCTGCAGCAGCTCCGTGGCCCCTTTGTGGCCCTGTGCAGGCCCAGCCCAGGCCAGGAGCATTGTGGCTGGGAACGGCCCCTGTGCCGTGGTGCCCACAGCAGCCTTGGGGCTCTGTGCCCCATGGCTTCCCTGCTGGGCAGCCTCTGCCAGCTCCTGCAGAGCCCCTGGCACTTGTGGGGTTGCACAGACAGCCCTGCCCTGGGTTCTGCCAGCCTCTGGGCCAGCAGAGAGGCAGCCAGGGCTGGCCATGGCCGGGAACAGGCCCTGAGCCCTGCAGGAGGATGGAGCTGGGCCACAGCCAAACTCAGCCCAGGCCAAAGCTGGGCTCAGCAGCCAGGGCTGCCAACACATGGGCACAGAGGCTGGTGCTAGCAAATGTCCTGGGCTCCCTCCCTGCTCTGTCCATGCCACCAAGGGCACAGAGCAGCCTCCTCTCTGGGTCACTTGCCTGTTTGCAGTGCCTTGCACAGGCGCTGGCCCTGCCCCACAAGGCCTGGCCTGAGTCCTGCCCCTGCACACTCAGCCAGGCTGAGATGGACACTGATGGTTTCTGGGCCAGGCTCTCTGAGCCCAGCCCAGCTCCCTGCAAGCTCTGCCAGCTGCACTGAGCTCTGGGCAGCACCAAGGGATTCTCCCCAGCCCAGCCGGCTCTAGCCCCACAGCTCTGCTCAGGCCAGGCTGCTCTGGGCACTGCCCCACAGCCTCAGCCCCTGGCAAGGGCACAGCAGCAGCTGCAGCTGCCACAGGATTCAGCCCCAGCCATGGGGGAAGGTGCCTGGCCAAGGCCAAAGGAGGCTCCCTGGCTGCCCTGCTCCCCTCAGGCTGAGGTGCAGAGAGCTCTGCAGCCCCTGCTGCCATCCCATCTGCCCAGGGCAGCACAAGAGCCCTGGCCTTGGGGCCCTCAAGAGCTGCTCCTGCTCCAGGCCCAGGGCTCATGCCAGAGCTGGGGCAGCCACCAAACTGTGCCCATTTCTGTTCATTGCTGCTCTGATGGGGATGGATCCTCAGCCACTGGGAGGTTGTTGATGAATTTTACTCCTCTAGAGGCCTCTTCTTTCTTGAGCTCTTCAGTTCAGGAATTTAGTGACAAAAGCTCATAAATATTTATGCGAAACTCTTGAAAAATAAAAGCCCCTGGGAATAATTTAAGTTTTTAATTCTTCTGTGGTTAATTAGATAGATTTCAGACGTGCATTCAAAGTGATTATATTATGTTGAAAAAAATGCAGAGAGAACTCGTTTTTTCCTGTTCAGTGTTCATTTCCTGAATATAAATTGTTATCAGCTATGTCCAGTTGGTATTGATCTCTAGCACCTTCTAATGCACCTTAATAGATCTGAAAATCAAGATTCTTCATGGCTGACAATCAATAACACTTGTCCCTCACCCTCTCCCCACCATTTCCCTTATCCAACCCCTGGCACTCCTATGGATCAGGAATGGTGTGGCCAGGAGAACCAGGACAGTGATATTCCCTCTGTTCTTGGCACTGACTGGGCAGCACAATGTTAGGCCACAGGCTGCCTAGGAAGATGGGTGAGTCACCGTCCCTGGAAGAGTTTAAGGAAAGACTGGGATTTGCACTCACCGCCATGGTCTGGGTGACAAGGTGGTGTTGGGTTGGACTTGTTGCTCTCCAAGGTCTTTTGCAGTCTGGTTGATTCTCTGATGATTGTAACACTGCAGGGCCCTGTGGAAGCAAGGGGCCATTGTGACACTGCAGGGCCTGGTGGCACTAAGAGAACCATGGTGACACTGTGTGCAACATGGCAGCACCAAGCCAAGGGGCCATTATGACACTGAGGGACCAAGAAGAGCATTGCTGTGTGGTGTTTGTGAGGTGCTCAGGACGAGGTGAGAGATGAGAATCTTACTCCACTTCTCAGAAAGCCAATTTATATTATATTATATTATATTGTATTATATTATATTATATTATATTATTATATTTATATTATATTGTATATATATTATATACAATATATATTACAATATATATTATATTGTATTTATTATATTATATTATATTATTATTATTATATTATATTATATTATATTATTATTATTATATTATATTATATTAATTTATTTATTTATTATATTTATTATAATATATTAATTTTGCTTTTCAAATACTATACTTTAGAAAAAGAAGAATACAGACAGAAGGTTTAACAAGAATGATAATGAAAACTCACTACTGACTCCTCTGAGTCCAATACTGTTGATGGTGATTGGTCATTAGTAAAAACAATTCACATGTTTGGACTAATAAACTCCACACCCAATTCCAGAGAAGCAAACCACGGAGCAGCTGAGGCTTCTCATCTTCCCAGGAGAACAAATCCTGGTGAAAGGAATTTTCAGAAAATATCACATTGACATTGCTGCAATGCCAGATCTCGTGGAATCAATGGTCCATTGTGACAATGCAGGGCCCTGGGGGACCAAGGGACATTGTGACACTGCAGGGGCCCAAGGATCCAAGGGACCTTGTGACATCAAGGGGTCCCATGGAACCAAAGGAACGTTGTGACACTGGAGGCCTCATGGAACCCTGGTGACACCAAGTTGTCTGGGAGTGTGGATCTGCTGGAGGGTAGGAGGGCTCTGCACAGGGACCTGGACAGGCTGGATCCAGGGCCCAAATCCGACAAGGTGAGGTTTAACAAGTCCAAGTGCTGGGTCCTGCACTTTGGCCACAACAACCCCTGCAGCACTACAGGCTGGGGACAGAGTGGCTGGACAGCAGCCAGGCAGAAAGGGACCTGCAGGGACTGGTGGACAGCAGGCTGGACAGGAGCCAGCAGTGTGCCCAGGTGGGCAAGAAGGCCAATGGCTCCTGGCCTGGATCAGGAATGGTTTGGCCAGAAGGACCAGGGAAGAGATGGGCAGCAGAGGGAACAGGGCTGGACAAGGGGAAGAATTTTATACAAGGGAAGAGTAAAGAAAGCAAAGGTGGCTGTACTGGTTTAGGGCAAATTTGTTAAAGAATCTGCAAAGGAGGGCCCCTCCAGAAAGCGAAACCCACACGGCCCCTCCCCCCAACCGGTTCGGGAAAAAATTCCTTGGAGAGAGGTGGAAAGAACCTGTTTATTTGACTGGCCCCGCACCCCCCAGCACACAAAATGAACAATACCCGATGACACCGCTCTGAGAAAGATGGCAAAATCAGAAAGTCTCTTTCGGGGGTGGTTGCTCTGTTCTCAGTCCCTCCGGCGCTGGGCCAGCCACTGCAGCCGAACCCTTGGTGTTCCCGGGTCCCAGTCTGGAGCAGGTTCGAGATGGTCACAGGAAAAGGAGAGGAGAAACAGTCCAGGACGGAATGTGGACTGTTTAGCTAGAACTAGCTAATAAGCAGAGGCAGAAAGCAGAGCAGAAGCAAGAGCAGAAAAAGAGAGCAAGCAAAAGCAGCAAGCAAAAGCAGCAAGCCCAAAGCTGGAAGTAAAAAACACAGCTCTGTGTACTGCTTGTCTCTGTGTCCTGATAAGAGAAACCCAAACAAAACTTCCACTCTTCAGTGCCGGTCTTAAAGGCACAGAACAGATGAATTGGGATATACAAGCATCATAACGTCACCCCAGGACAGTGGCACAAAGGAAATGCTCAGGGCAGTTTGGGGCTGGCTGCCAGGCAGCCCTGGCTCTGAGCAACAGCATCTGCAGTGAGACAGGAAACTCCCAGCTTATAGGAACAAACTTTCTGGCTGACTGCAGAGGCCAGGACAAACCTGAGTGGCCCCAGGGGCTGATGGCATTTGTGCTCCCTCAGATTCATGTCCCCACAGCAACAGCATGGGGGTGCTCCCGCCTGCTGTGTGCAATGCAAACAGGGGCTGCTGAGCCAGTGCTGCCGTGTCTGTGCCTGCAAGGATGGGGCACCTGTGTGAGCTGGGGGAGAGGCCAGGGCTGCAGAGGGGGGATGCTGTTGGCAGCTCCATCAGGATGCTCTGGGACGCTGCCCTGGGCTGTCCAGTGCACTGGGGATGGATCAGCCCCTGCTCTGCTGCTCCTTCCCGTCTGCCCCACGGCCCTTTAAGAGCCCCAGCCATGCTCTTTGCCCCCAGCCTGCCCACGGCCAGCATGGGGCTGCTCACGGGGATTTTCTGTGCTGAGCATTGGCCTGGCTGTGTTCTTCAGAGAGCCTGGGCAAGGAGCCTGGAGCCCCCAGGCCCTGGGCTGAGGCATCAGCGCTGCCCCAGCAGTGCCCATGGCCTGTCCCTGCTGCAGCCCCGGCACTGCCACCCCAGGGCTGTACCCAGCCCCGAGAGCACTCAGGCCCTACAGCAACACCAGGGCCACCAGGGCAGTGGGGCAGGGCCATGGCAGCAGCACTGGCAACACCAAGTGCTGCTGCTGCTGCTGGGCACAGCTGCTGGGCCAGCACTGATCTGCCCCCAGCTCTGCACACAGACATTGCTGCTGCAGCTCCAGAGAAGACAACAAAGGGGCATCTCTGCTGAAAACTTTACAGAGAGATCTGTCAGTTCCTTTAAATCCTCTAAAGAGTGCAGTTCCTCACAGACACAGTCTGTGGCCACCGGAAGGGAGGAAAGAAGCAAAATGAGAAATAGCACAAGCAAAGATATTTATTTTTGGACAATATGAAAAAGTATAACAAAAGAACAAACCCCAAAACCAGACCAAGAAGAAGTATCAAAGCTGACTTTTATGAAACGTGCTTTGCAGACACTGGCCAGCAGTTTAATGTTTCTGAAACCATCGAGTCATCAATCTCCACACTGCAGCCTTGAGCTCCTTGGTCCTCAGGCTGTAGATGAGGGGGTTCAGAGTTGGAGGCACCACCGAGTACAGAATTGACAGGGCCAGATCCAGGGATGGGGAGGACATGGAGAGGGGCTTCAGGTACAAAAATGCACTAGTGCTGATAAACAGGGAGACCACAGCCAAATGAGGAAGGCAGGTGAAAAAGGCTTTATGCCGCCCCTGCTTTAGGGGATCCTCAGTACGGCCCTGAAGATCTGCACATAGGAGAAAACAATGAATAAAAAGCAGCCAAAACCCAAAAAAAAACTTATGACAAGAAGCCCCAGATCTCTGATGTTTGAATGTGAGCAGGAGAGCTTTAGGATCTGGGGGATTTCGCAGAAGAACTGGCCCAGGGCATTGCCATGGCACAGGGGCAATGAAAATGTATTGGCTGTGTGCATGAGAGCATTGAGAAAGGCACTGGCCCAGGCAGCTGCTGCCATGTGGGCACAAGCTCTGCTGCCCAGGAGGGTCCCGTAGTGCAGGGGTTTGCAGATGGACACGTAGCGGTCGTAGCACATGATGGTCAGGAGGGAAAATTCTGCTGAGATGAATAAAGCGAAAAGAAATAGCTGTGCAGCACATTCTGAGTAGGAGATGTTCCTGGTGTCCCAGAGGGAATTGTGCATGGCTTTGGGGACAGTGGTGCAGATGGAGCCCAGGTCAGTGAGGGCCAGGTTGAGCAGGAAGAAGAACATGGGCGCGTGCAGTTGGTGGCCGCAGGCTACGACGCTGATGATGAGGCCGTTGCCCAGGAGGGCAGCCAGGGAGATGCCAGCAAGAGGCAGAAGTTCAGGAGCTGCAACTGCCGGGTGTCTGCCAATGGAAGCAGGAGGAAGTGCCTGATAGAGCTGCTGTTGGACATTTCCAGGAGCTGGACATGGGGATCTGTACAAAATGTAATCATGGAATAGTTGTGTTTGAAGAGGACTTTAAATATCCCAGCACCGCCTGGGGGCACTTTCCCACCACTGCCTGCCCAGGGCTCTGCTGCCTGGAGCTGTCCCTGCCAGCAGCTGCTTCCCTGTGCCCAGGGCTGGGCCCTGCAAGTGCTGCCAGAGCCCAGCCCAGCCCTGGGGGCTCAGCTCTGCCCTGCAGACCCCTCCCAGCTCTGGCACTGCCCAGGGGATGCTCTGGCTCTGCAGGCTCTGATGGCAATGTCAGAGCAACTCTGAGGCGGTTGGAAATGTTAGACTGATGCTGCGTCTAAGGGCCCCTGTGCTGATTTCTGTCACTGCCTGGTTTAGTATGATCTGAGAAAAAACATTTTTCTTTTTCTGAACCTGAACTGAGTGATTAATACATGTGTGCAATTTGCCGTCCAGGCAATCCAGAACAGTTAATTAAAAAAGCAGGAATTTCCCTTGTATGCAGCCCCTGCCTTGCTGTGCTCCCTGTGTAATCTACTTTGAATTGTTATGCAGTTAAATGTAATACTGGTAGCAGTCCTGAACAACACAGCATCCACAACACACAAGGAGAACACTTCCAAGCCTTACCAGCTGTCTCCTCCCACCCAGATCTTGTCCCCCAGTGCTGGCAGCACCTGCTAGGGCTGGCTGAGAGCTGTCCCTGGCAGGCAGCAGAGTCCCTGCCCCAGCACAGCGCCCTGGGCTGCAGGACCCTGCTCTGCAGGACAGCCCTGGGCACCCCCAGCTGCTCTGCACAAGAGACAATCAGAGAATGTACTCACAGGGTCTGTAGGCATTGGGATGTTCCAGCTTTAGGAGATGGCTCCAGGAGCTGCAGCTGCATTGTCCTGCAGCCGGAGGTTCCTGTGCCAAGGGCTGGCAGTGATTCTGCCCCAGGCACTTCTCAGCACCTTCCCAGCCCTGAATGATTGAAGCTCTCTGTGCCTCTGTGCTGTGCCCAGGGTGGCTGCAGGCAGTGCCCCAGTCCTGCTGGGCTGACAGAAGAACTGCTCATCAAGAGAAATGTGCTTTTGAAGCTCTTCTTGGTTACCAGGAGCTGCCTCTGTGCCAGGAGCCCAGCCCAGCTCAGCAGCACAGACACAGCACAAGGACTTTAATGAGCCTCTGGGGCTTTGTGCCGAGGCCCTTAATATCAGTCCCTGAGAGGGAGCTGAAGAAACCTCTCCAGAACTCCAGGGCAGAATCCAACTCCAAATTTTCTTGGACTTTTAATGGGTCCCACTGAGGGACGCGACTGACAAAGTGTCCCCAGGCCCCAGGCAGAGCAGAGAACTGCAGGCAGTGATGACAGGCGGGGACAAAGAGAAGCCAAGTCTTGGTGCCCTGGGGCGCAGCAGGGTCTGTGCCACCAAGGGCTGTGAGGAGACACCTTGTCCTGAGGCCCTGGGGCCTCCTGGCACAGCCCCAGCCAGGCTGGTCACTGTCAGCCCCTTGTCCTGCCCTCAGCATCCCCTCCTAGCCCACATCCCAGTGGCCTCAAGGATCTGCTGGAAGGAGTCCCTGGGGAGCCTTGACCAGGAATTGCCCTGGGGGCTCCTGAATGCTCCCTGCAGGGATTGCAGATTTTTCAAAGGACTTTGGGTTTGGCTTTTGGCTTGGAGTCACTGAGAGGTTTGTGCAATGATGGCCTCCAATTATCTGTTTTAACAAGTCCCTGGAGAGCTTTGTAGTGACACTCAGTAGGGCTCATTAATACTTTGAGATACTCAAGGTTTTTAAGGTACTTTATGGATTTAAGAATATTTTTAGGTACTTTTAAGGATTTTCCTTCCCAAACTGAGTCTCTGAGTGGTTTTTGTTTCATCCTGGCCTCCAATTCTCTCCTCCAAAGAGTCCATTAGGAGCCTGTGTTGGGTATCTTCCCCCTTTCTGTTTTACAGCAAAGATGGAACGGGAAGAATTTTATAAGGCTTTCTTAAAGAATCCAAACAAACATGGGAAAATTAACAATACAACAACAGCCACTTAAGAGAATTAATAGTCCTCTTTTAGCCAGACCTCATCAAACCCTTTTGTCCCTTGGATTGGAAGAGTTTATTCAACCAGTCTTTGTTTTCCACTTGAAGCTTCTTGAACCCTTCCTTCAGTGCCTGAATGATCTTGTGGATTGACTCGCTGTGGCTGGAGAGTTTCATGCAACACATGCCCTCAGAGTCTACACAGCCATGCTCATCTGCCCAGAGTAAAACCTCTATTGCTGTTCTGCAAGGTGGCATGTCTGATGGTCTCTATGTCTGAGTTATGGTTACTCAATGTGAGGGAGGTAGCATTGGTTTGCTTACCTAACAGGCACCCAAGATGGTCTAATTATCCTAAAGTTTTAGCTGCAGTCACACAAAGTAGTCCAAATTGGGGGTGCTACCATCCAATACCTGGATTAAAGCTTGCAAAGCCATCTCTTTGATATCATCCGATACTCCTCTGGGGATACCTGCTACTTGATCGTCTGGTAGGCTCTGTGTCCTTCTCCATCTAGCTGGTTGATTGTCAATTCTGCCCTTGCCTCATTATTAGCATAGTCTTCTATTAATTGATTTAGTAAACACTTCCATCCCCTTTCCCACAGGGTGTATCCTGTAGGTGACAACAACATGGTAATAATATATTTTAAATCATAGGGAGTTAAGATACATGCTGTAAACATGGCCCTCATTACGCCGTTAAACCAAGGTTAAGTCCTTCCCCTGGTCTTCAGCTGCCCTACACAGATTCCTGATATCCCCGTAAACCAATGGCTGATACCTGGGATTCTGCCCCCTTGTTTCATAACATACCAGGGCAACGAGAAGTTTTGAGAATATTTGCTAGTCTCCTTCCTTAACTGCTTGTTTCCAGATCCTTTCCTAGGGATCTTCTGGGGTTGAGTGGTGAGGTGGCTCTGGGGAATCCAAACTGTCTTCTGGGGAGGAAGAATAACTTGGAGGAGGAACATTTGGATTAGAAATAGAGTGACCATTTGGCTTAGTATCTTTGACCATGGAGGTTACATTTTTGCCGGAGGGTGAGGCAAAGGGCACTGCCATTTTGTCAGGTGTTGGGGAGTAAGGGCCTTGATTTAGGATGGCGTACTTCTGGGGTGGAGTTCTGGAGGCATGGCCCAGGGTGAAGGTGGAATTATTGACAGTGGGGGTGTGACCCACAGTTTTGGGGGTGGAGTCTGGAGGTTCGTCCATGGCAGGAGAGAAGGTTGTGGTAGCAGGAAGTGGAGGAGCCAAGATGGAGGGAGGATGGTCGGGCTTCCAAGCCACATTCAGGCTCCTTCCATCTTGAGTCTCCAGGGCACGATGCTCCAAGACTGCACAGCCATTGCAATCTTGGACCATCATGGAAGGTCTGAGAAAGGCTGGTTTGAGGGGAGGTCCTGAGTTTGGAGTGACCAACGGATTGAGTTTTCAACACGCTGCTTTCTGGTCAAGGGTGCTGTGGAAGATGGGGAGCATGTGGGATACAATGGGGTCCCTTTTGATCAAAAATTGTACAGTTTAACTCCCAATGAGTCCCAAAATTCAGTGGTATGGATTTCATCAGCAGAGGCATCTGGAAAATTTCTAATGATCCACCTCATGAGTGATTTTAATTTGTTCTTTGAAAATATTTTGTCATGATCAGTGAGAATTAAAGCATCCATATATGGTCCTTTCTACTTTGGACATCTGGCTGCCCATTTTTCTCTTTCTCTGCCTTATGGGGAAGAGCCACCGGGACACATAAAATCAGTTATGGGATGTGGGTGTATATTGTAAAAACACAGTGGCAAAATGAGCAATAAATGTCTTGCATTTCCCCAAACCCACCTGCATTCCTACGCAGGTGAAACCATCATCATTCATGCTGATCCTGGGCAAGGTCTCTTGAAGCAACGATGAATCTGCCGGGCCCAGCACAATCCAAAATCCCAGGGAGCACTGGCCTATCCATCAGCTAACCCCAGCTGACATGACTGGCACAGGGAGCCCTGAATATCATGGTCTCTGGTCGGGTGCCAAATGTCACAATGAAGGTGGCTGCAACAAACCTCTCTGGTTCCCTGACTTCAGGGCGAGGGAGGCAAAAATGAAAAGGAACAGGATCAATGGAGTTGTTTAAAATGAACTTTAATAACAGAGTGAAAAACAATAAACATGGAGAAGTCCAGCACAGTACAAGGGGCAGGATCCTAAAACCTGAGACAAAGGGGAAGCAACAACATAGACACTTGGGGCTAGAAAACCAGAACAATAACCATATAGAATAAACAAGTAACCAATAAACCAACAGGGGAGTAGAACTTGGACAACTTAGCATAACAACACTAAAGGCTTATGGGGGATTTGTCAAGCTCACCCTAAGTTAAAAGAACAACTCCTAGGACTTCAAACTCACGCCCAGTTCTTCCGGGGTAAAATCTGGCTGACTCTGAGTTACAGCTGGGCTAACTCTCACATTGCTGATTTGCACTGGCCCCTTGGGATCATGCAGCTCAACGGAGCCACAATGATGTCCTTGGTTCCATGAGGCCCCACAGTGTCACAATGGTCCCTTGGATCCATGGTGCTCTGCAGTGTCACAATGGCCCCTTCATTTCACAAGGCTCCCAGTGTAACATTGGTCTCCATAGGAAGGAAACCACGGAGCCCCATGTTTCAGGAGCTGATTAACGGCAGCCACCAGAGGCCAAGGGAAGCCTGACCTGTCTGTCCTGGCAGGTTTGCTTGGAGCAATCCTTGGATATTTGAAATTATGAATGTGAAATCCTAATTTTTGACATTTGTGCCTGGAGAAGAGGGATGTTTTTCTTCCATAAAAAGAAAAGCACAGAGCACTTTCTAGTGTTTGGAAAACAGGTGAGTGCTGGTACTCAGGAATCAAAGACCAGCCTGTCTGGCACAAGTCCGTTCTGGCAACTTTTCTCTGGCAGCAATCCTTGGATACAAAGAAATTTGGAGTTGGAATCCAAATTTTGGCCATAGATGGCTGGAGAAAATAGACAGCTCTTTTCCATAAAAAGAAAAGCCCAGAGCCCCAGTGTTTCAGGGGCAGATGAGAGGGGCCTTCCACATTCCAAGGTCAGTCAGACCTGTCAGGTGGTTCCTGGGAGACCAAGGCAGCCACACCTATTTCATGTTTCGTAGCTTCCACAGGGCCCTGCAGCGTCACAATGGCTCCTTGCTTCCATGAGGGCTTGCAGTGCCACAGTGGTTTTCTTGCTTCCATGATGCCCTAAGGTGTCATAACGGTTAGACAAGTCCTTAAGGATCTTAATGGTCTCCAGGGTTCCACAAGGCCTCATGTGTCATAATGATTTATTGGTTTCATGAAGCTCCTCTGTGTCACCATGGCCCCTTGGTTCCATGGGCTCCAGTGGTGCCTCAATGATCCCCTTGGCTCCACAAGTTCCCACAGTGTCACAATGGCCCCTTCCTTCCATGAGACACTGCAGGGTCACAGTGGCCCTTTGGTTCTGTGTGGGCCCACAGTGTCACAATGGTCTCCATGATTCCATGGGGGCTTGCAATGCCACAATGCTCTCCATGGATTCACAATCCCCTCCAGGATCACAATGACTTTTTGGCTCCACGAGGCCATAAAATGCAGCAATGGCCTCTTGATTCCATAAATCCCCACTGCTTCACACTGGCCCCTTGGGACCATGCAGCCCAACAGAGCCACAATTATGTCCTTGGTTCCATGAGGCCCCACAGTGTCACACTGGTCCCTTGGATCCATCGTACCCTGCAGTGTCACTATGATGTCCTGCATTTCACAAGGCCCCAAACTCTCACAATGATCTCCATGGTTCCTCAGGACTGCACAGTGTCACAATGGCCCCTTTGACCCATGGTACCCACAGTGTCACAATGATCTCCTTGGTTCCACAAGTTCCTACAGTGTAACCATGCCCTTTGGCTCCAAAACACCCCGCAGTGTCAAAGTGGTCTCCATAGGAGGAAAACAATCAAGCCGTGGGCAGATGAGAGCCAGTCACCAGAGGCTGAGGCTAGCCAAACTTGACTGTATTGGCAGATTTTCTTTGGGAGAAGCCCTTGTGTTGTAGAATTTTGCTCAGACATGGCTTGAAGGAAAAAGGGCCATGAAAAAATACAGCTGATGGAAAAGTAAAAGGCAGCTGTGAGGAGCAAATTCTCAAAGCCTGTTTCTGTAAACAACAAGATTCTCAGGCACGTTTATGTAAACAGCAGAAGTTCTCAGGTTGTTTTTAATAACAAGTAAATATCTTGTCCTTGGATAAGGTATGGGAAAGCAAAAGTGACAAACATGAAGGCCTTGAGAACCTTTCTTACCAGGGTTCTCAGGCAGGGTTCTCATAACAGGTAAACATTCTATCTTTGGCTGTTTTGGGAAAGTAAAAGTAAGTTTTGAGAACACAAATCTTGGTATTGAAAACAAAAGGAGGGGTTGGTGTGTAATCTCTGACCTATGATGAGCTCGGATTTTGCAATATGTATGAGCTTAATTAACACTGTTATAAAAAGTGACTGTTGAATCAATAAACTGGAGCTCGATGCTGATCAATGAAGATGGGTCGTCTCCCTTCACTTCAATACCCTTGGATATAGAGAATTTTAGACGTGGAATCCTAATTTCAGCCATGGGAGCCTAGACAAGAAAGACAGTTCTTTTCCATAGGCAGGAAAGCACAGAGCCCCAGTGCTTCACAGTCAGATGGGAAGTGGCCCTCGACATGTCAAATTCAGTGGAACCTGTGAGAGAATCCGCAGAAGTCCAAACCAAGCAGACCCGTTCCATGTTCCCTTGATTTCCTGGGTCCCCACACTGTCACAATATTCTCCTTGATTCCATGAGGTCTGGGAATGTCACAATGGCTTCTTGGTTTCATGAGACCCAACAGAGTCACAAGGGTCCATTGGCCCCTCGCAGCCCCACTGTGAAAAAATGGCTTCTTGTTTCTGTTTTAAATCAATCCCAATCAAACCACACTTTGATCATAGATCCTTGCTTCCATAGGGCCCATGATTTGCACAATGGTCTCCTTGATTCCATGATTCCTGGATTCCACAGTCTCACCAGTTTTCTTGGATCTCCATTGTCACAACTGACCCATGGTTCCATGAGGTTCCGTAGTGTCACCGTGGTCACTGTCAGAGGCTGGATGAGATCGATGTCCCGAGACACCTTGGGATGCTCAGAATGCCCGTGTGGGGCCAGGGCCGGGTCAGGCCTTGGTTTGTGGTGGGACAGAGCCCCGCCCCCAGCCCTGGCCTGGCAGAGCTGTCAATCACACAGCAGGGGAGATGTTAACCCAGCTCTGATTAGCCCAGCTGTCAATCAATCAATCAATCAATCAATCACATACCAGCATCTGGTGCTACCCTGACTCTGATTGGACAAGCAACTGGCAGTCCTACCCCAGGGGTGGGCCCATGGAGGCCCAGGGGTTAAAAGCCGGAGCATGAGGCCAGCCCAGGGTCTGGATCCTGCCTTCTCCTGGGGTTCCTCTGTTAGCAATGCTGGAACCCCAGCAGCTGGTACCTATGTGTGTGTCTTTCTATGGATCTTCTGTCTTTCTGTCATTCTTTATTTCTTCTCCATCTAATCCTACTTACCTGAAACATTTTTGGGTAACTTCACATGTTAAGTGATAAGGGATTTTAGGTAAAATGTGTGGGAATCCAGGCCACAGGGAATATTTCTCTGCCTGCTCTGAGGGGTCCTGACCCCCAGAGAAACACTACCTTTAACCTTTGCCTATGGAGAGGACTTCCAGGACTTTGAGATAGATTAGAATTTACCAAAGTGTGAAATAAATTAGAGGGTAGTATAGCATGTCACTTGGGTGAGAAATTTAGGTTTTGGGATTTTTAGTATGGTGTAGATAGGAAGCAAGATGGAGGGATTTGTGTGTAGTCCCTCTCTTCTTCTTCTTCTTCTTCTTCTTCTTCTTCTTCTTCTTCTTCTTCTTCTTCTTCTTCTTCTTCTTCATCTATTCCATTTTCTTCAGTGTTGGTGGCTCAGGGTGATTGGTCAAGGAAAGCACAGTGTAGAGGTTATGTGGACAGTCAAGGGATGAGTTATGTGTAGATGAGTAGAAATAATGTACGTTTTAAGAGTTAATTGGATGAGACAACTTTAAAAGACCTTGAAACCGTACATTTTAGAGCCATTTTGCGGTGCTTTTCCAGCAAGATGAGCCTGGTGTAGACAGCATGGAAAACTTTAGATACGATAACAATAAGCAAGAAGGTGAAGACCAAAGAAGTCCTGTGCATTTACTTGGCACAGAACTGCTACAGGAGTGTTTTCCCCATCCAGGGAGCTCCCAGAAGGGCCCAAAATAAAACAAACATTAAAAACTGGTAGCCTGATGATGTTTGTAATAATTTGGTTTTTTTCCCATGAAGTTGTTTACTAAAGGGTGTTGTCTTAATTGGCCAGTCATGTGAAATGTGTTGATTAAATGACCAGAGAGGTCCACCTGTAGCAAACCACGACATAAAAGAAGAGGATAGAAAAAATAGGTGGTATTTAGCCCGTAGCCTTCTGATCTGAGTCTGTGTCATCTCTGACTCAACGGTGACATTTGGGGATCTATGGGGGTTATTGGGGATCCTTTCTGCACCTCGTGACCCAAGAGGAGCTTCTCCAATAAACATTGCCTGAAACTCCAACTTTCCCCATAACAGGAACCCCTGTGAGTGTGTGGGACATCCCGGCTCTTCTGCAGCCTGGGAACTCCTGGGATGTCACTGTGGAGCCCCCGTGAGTGCCTGTGACAGATCGGTGCCTTTGCAGCCCAAGGTCCCCTGGGATGTCACCATGGAATGGCTGTGACTGCCTCTGACCACAGGGCTCTTTACCATCCCCAGAAAGCCCTGTGAGGTCTCCATGAAGCCTCTGTCTCTGCCTCTGACATTCCAACTCTGGAACAGCCTGGAGACTCCTGGAAAGTCCCTATGGAACCTCTCTGAGGGCCTGTGACAAATCTGATCCTTAGCAGGCAACCATCACCATGACCAAGTTTCTATGGTCTGTTTCCATGGCAACAATCACCAGCCCCCTGTTGCTATGGTCAATTTCCATGGCAACCATCACCAGCCCCCTGTTGCTATGGTCAGTCCCTTGGCAGCTCCATGGAGACCCCATGCCAGGGGTGGTTGCCATGGACACCAGCTCAGGCCTGCAGCCAGAGCTCGTTGCCATGGCAACCATTGGCAGCCCCATCCCCAGGCTCATGGGATCCCAGAACCACAGATTTGGCTGAGCTGGGAGGGAACCATCAGGATCCTCCAATCCAACTGCTGGCCCTGCACAGGACACCCCAACAATGCCAGCCTGGGCCTGGCAGCGCTCTCCAAACGCTGCTGCAGCTCAGAGAGCCCTGGAGCTGGGACCCTTCCCTGGGGAGCCTGGGCAGGGCCCCAGCAGCCTCTGGGCAAAAACCTTTTCCTGACATCCAACCTGAGCCTGCCCCGACTCAGCTGCAGCCGTTCCCTCCGCTCCTGTCCCTGGGCACCAGAGGGAAGAGGTTCCCACAGCCCCAGCCAGGGACCCGCTCCCAAGGCTGTTGCCATGGCCACCAGGGCTGGGACCAGCTGGGATGCTCGGTTTCCATGGGCCGGGGTTCAGGAATGGGATTCCCCAATTTCCTGCTCCCACTAAAACCGTGCTGCCCTCACTGCCCTCCCGCCTCCCATGGAAAGCACAAAAGGCAAAGATCCCAGGCTGGGATAAGAACAATTTCTTGGGAACAGCAACGAGATAAGGAACAAAGGAACAAAAAACTTTTGTTTCACAGAAAGGATAAATAAACTGTTTACAGGGAAAACTAAAACCACAACTGCCTGGTTTCTTCCCACAAATATTTCCCCCACTTGGAAAGGACACCCTTCTTTCAGGAGAGGAGAGCCCTATAGCCCCCTATCCTGCCCTGGCAATAACCTGAGGTGAGGGAATGGGGATTACAGGGTAAGGGAAAACCCTCATGTTCTTCAGTTCTATACCATGTCATTGAGGGGGAAGGTATTGGGGCGTTGTCTTCCGCATGGTCACAGGGAAAAGGATCACCCGGCTTTCCCAACGTTAGACCTCCATTGGGGATGAAGCTGGAGCAGTTCCACAAGTCCTCCTGCAGCTAGGGCACTCACAGGGCTTCCTTATGGCCCTCCGTGGTGTTTTGTCAAGTTAGAGCTAGGTGAAGCTCTTCCCCCAATGGGGACTCTTGTACGGTCTCTCCCGGGGTGGATACTTTAGGGGGATGAGGGGGAGTTTTGCTTGAACCTTCCCACATTCAGGGAGCGGAGGGCCTTCAAAGGTGTGAAATCCATCATGCAGGAGGAGATTGGAGCTGCTCTGAAACCTCTTCCCACAGGTTGGGCACTCTAGGGCCCTCCCCAGTGTGGATGTGCCCGGGGCCTGATAGTTCTGACCTGTAGTGAAGCCCCTTCCCAACTCCCCACACTATAGGGCCATTCCCCAGTGTGGTCTCTGGTGGTGATCATGGTGCTCCTCTGCCTGAAGCTCTTCCCACACTCCAACTTTGTGGGGCTTCTCCCCATCTGAAGTGCTCATGGACACCAGCTCTGAGCTCTGGCTGAAGCTCTGTCACCTTCCTGGCTCAGGGTGGGCTTTCCTCCTGAGCACCCTGGGCTGGGTTTCAACCCTCCCTTTCCCATGGAATCTCTGGGAGTTTGCTCCCCGTTGGATTCCTGTGCCTGGAGGTCACTTTAAAAGCCCCTTTCACGAGGTTCTGCGTGGGGATTTGTTCCCTGGTCCCAATCCTCAGCTTCTTGTTGGGGGAGGAAAGACAAGGGAGGATGGAATTTGCTCCTGCCAGAGGGAAGGGGGCAGGAGATCCCCCCGTGCATCCCCCAGGACGCGTTTTGGGAGCAGGGTTGTCCTGCAGCCAGGGGTTTGTGGGTGGGAGATGGGGCAGGAGAGAGGGGAAAAGGGGCACTGACTTCCTCCTCACCTGCCTGGGTGCCCTGGAGATCCTTCTTGTTCCTCACAGCATCCTTTTCCACCTGGCAATGGTTTGGGGATGGGAAATTCTGTTTTGGGAGGAAAACACGGAATGAGTACATTGAGTTTTGCATGGGTTTTAAAGGCAAAACCGGGGAGGGTTTAACAAGAATTACATTTAAAAGAAAATGAA
>NW_026992727.1:0-35415 GCF_028769735.1 Zonotrichia leucophrys gambelii
TATAATACAGTGATTTAGCAGCCTTCTGAAATCATGGAGTCAATGCTAATTATTTCCACGATGGGGATGCCATGCTATGATAATTATCACCACCAGGTCCTCATTTGGTTTTATTTTCCAGGGTGAAATCTCCCTCTGATGGACACCTCCTACCCAGTGCAAAAGCCCAGGTCACGTCACCTCCAGCTGTGGAAGAAACGAAGCTGCTCCAGAAGCTTTACCATCTCCTGGAAGCCAAGGGGTTTCAGATAAGGATGGAAGGAGTGGAATATCTCCAAGCCCCCAGCTCATCTCCATTAACATTACCCAAGTATGTAGGGTATCTTCACTGCTCCTTTCCTTTAGCTCCTTTCCTAAGCCTGTAGCAGCAAAGTTAATTCAGTGTGTCTTGGCACTCTGTCCAGGCTGTTTGGGACACGCTGGTCCCTCTTACCCAGACAAATGTAATTCAGGTCCAGGCTTCAGGACAAGTTATTTCAGTCCAGCTGTATTGGTCTGGCAGGTGCCTATTGCTGCTGTTCATCAGATGATGGCAGAATTTTCTGCTGGTGTAACTGCTGCTCTCTCCTACTCCCAGTTGGGTGAAGTGAAGGGAATCCAGCCCCTGAAAGCATGGCAATTGCTCTCTAGACCAAAAATGGGTTTGTATAGGGAGCAGAAGTATCAGGCGGGGTTGATTTAAAACCAGATGTTTTTTTAAAAGATTACTTCTATATACTCCATCTTGTCTTACACAGGCACAGCTCTGGCTACTCATTTCCATCCTTGTTCCTATTCCTCTTGGTAAAGACAGTGCTCACCCTTCTTGGGGGTCTTTTTTTCTCTTTGGAAAAGGAGGAAAACAGCTAAGGACTCATCTCTGCCTTCTCCTCCCAGTAGCTGCTTTTTCCCTTTTTCCAGGAAAAGGTGCCTGATAATGAGGCTGTCAAGGGACTGAACCTGCTCTAATGAGAGCTGTACAGCACATTACATTTCAGAAGTCCACCTGTTACTTAGAGAAATGGTCTGGATCCTGGAAGAGTTGATCAGAGCCCTGCACTTCTCCAGACACAGGTTCTGAGACAAACAAAAGAAAACTTAGATCTCTTGCAGCCATGGCAAAATCATAATTGCTCTCAGTCCTTGAGGCAACTGTATAGAAAACCAGGCATTGTAAACATCTGCTTCCATTTAAAGCAAAGGTACTCTTTAGCATTAAGAAATGGAATTGATTTAACGATTTATAGATAGAGAGAAATACCATAGGAACTATTCAGTCCCCAGCCAAACCTCTTAAAAACAGAAGAAAATCTTTCAACCAGCATGAGGTTGCACCACCATTCCAGTGAGTGGCCCACAGGAAAACAGTGAAATTGTGCAAGTGAGTGCTGACCTGACAGAAAGGATCACTTTCATCTTTGACATTGCTGACTGCTACAGCCACTCTTCAAACAAGGACATTTGAATCCAGCTTTCACGATGCTTGTTCTCTTCACAGATTTTTGATTATTTTGTCCTGAGAATATCTGACAGCCACAAGAAAGTGAAGCAGAGGGCGCTGGACGTGCTGGCTGAAATCACAGGAGCCCTGAAAGATGCCTTAAACCCAGTGATCGTTGGTTTGGTGGAAGGAATAACAAAGAACCTGAACTCAAAGGATCCCAGTGTTCGTGGGGCAGCTGTGAAAGCACTGGAAGAATCCATTGCTCATTTGGGTAAGGCTGAGCCGTGGCAGGGACTCTCCTCAGCTTCGTCTCTGTCTCTCCTGCACAAGAGAGCGCTGAGCGCCTTGACAGCTGCTCTTGTCTGTGGAACACTGCAGCTGACACCCACCAGAGGCTGTGCAGGTGCAGTCCTTATGCACCATCCCCAACAGGCTGGAATGGGATCAGCATTTCCCAACAGTCCCAGGAGCCCTTGGCTCTGTGCTGCTTGTCTGAAGAGCAAGTCCTGGGCTACAGCTCTGCTACAGTTCAGAGGCAAAGGGGGTTTGGAGTTTGCTTGGGCCCCGTCTGACTTCCCAAATGAACAGCTTTGCTGTTGGCATGAAGGGACACTGACCCATCAGAGCTTCTGCAGGGCAGCCACCTGCAAGGCTCTACATTAGAGGCATTAGCTGCCTATTTCCCACTTTTCTTCTTTGTCTTCTGTTTTCAAAGGGGAACTGGTGATTCACCAAGTTCATTTCTTTAGAACAAACAGGTATAAACCCAGCTGTCAAGGATGCCTTGTTCCACATGTTGTTTTGCATGAGCCAAGATGGCCACAGCAATTAACTACATAGGCAAGGGCTGCTCTAAATTCCTTTGCCACACAGATTTATGTCAGCTCTGAGAATGCTGCACTGGGTAAATATGCCTGAAAAAAGGAGTGTTGAAGAGGCAGGTCTTCAAGAGGAGTTTCCACTTTCTCCTCTCCAGCTGCTCTGTGAACTCAGGAACTGCCTGACTAAGTGCCTTTCTATGACCCAAGTATGGGGCTCTTCCTTTTTGCTCTGGGATGCAAAACTTTTTCACTGCTTCCATGTGACTGAACTCTCGAGGTCCCTGGTGTGAAATGTATTAACACAGCTCCTGCTACAGCAGAAAAGTTTGAATTTACAACTGTGAGAGGAGAGCTTTTCTTTCTGAATTTAAAACCTTACCAAGCAGGCTAGAAGGAAAGCAGAAAAGGATTCAAAAATCCACAGAAATGTACTTTATTTTATAAAATGGGGATGGCCCTGCCCTTTCCCTCCCCACTGTCCTTTCTCCTATGACCTGAGCAAAGTGAGCAGAAACGTGTGTTTCCCTTGTAGATAAAGTGTCACTGCTGAAAGAGTTCAGCTACCAATGGAATCAGCTGAGTGGCCAAGCCCTGCTGGATGTCATCGAGTGTATCACAGGTATGGCCTCTCCTTCTGAGCCCAGAGCTCTTCCCAGGGAGCATTTACAGGGAATGCCTGTGAGCAGACAGCAGAGCAGCTCCTCCAAACCAGGAGGTGCTGAGCTTGTCCCTGCTGCCCCATAGTCAAGGCAGTTGGGTTTGGCAGGTTTTCCCTGGCTGCTGCAGAGCTGGGCAGCATCTGAGATGGGGGCAGCGCTGGGCCTGGGGCTGAGCTCTCACTGGGGCATCTCAGAACAACCTCCAGCAAAGGGAGGGCTAAAAATGCCCCAGCTGGCTCCTCTCTGGGAAGCTCAGGGACATCTGTGATCTTTGAGGGGAAATGGTGGCAAATGCTGTTTCAGGGCAGCAGTTTGTTTTGTCCTCACAGAATTCTTGTTTTTGTCTTGGAAAGTTTTGAGGCTGAACTGTGCAGAGCCTGGGGGTCACAACTTAGGTCAGAACTCAACAGAGGTATCAGAGGCACAGGTTTAGTGCAAGGCAGCCTCTGGGGCACAGGACAGAAGCAGAGTGCTGATGCTCCCTGCCTGTGCTGTCACAGTGGCCTTGGACTGAGCCTTTCAGGGTGTGCAAACAGTGTCTGCCTGTGTCAGCGCTGTCCAAAATGCTACAAATGCAGCTGATAGTTGATTCCTCAGAGGAGCTTGCTATGTCAGCAATAGCCAAGGAATGGAAAAATTATAATATTAATATATAGCAGAGAAGAGGATTGATAGCCTTGCTTTAATTGGGGCTAAATCCACTGCTTATTATGCCAACATCTTTGAATGCAAGGTTTAATACACTTTGTGTCTTCATTAGGAATCTCAAAAGGGCATGTTCAGCAATTGGGAATGTCAAAGGCCCTTTAAAGAGCATTTGAATAAAGTAGATCTCCAGCAATAGGGAGTTTGGTTTAGCAGTTCTTTTTATCTCTTTTTCAAATAAAGGAATTAACCATAAATTAGGGCTTCTTTAGAAAGAGATGTTCTCTCTGAGATTTAGTAGGAACAGACAGCTGTTCCTCACGTTCTGTAGTTACCAATGTCTTTAATTACATTTAAACTCAAATGAATTCCCATTTTAAAATGGGTACCATAACCCTTTCCTGCTTAGCAGAATTGGTTTTTGGTACTTGCATGAGCTCTTTCAATGTTGATGACTGCTGGTGGATTAACAGCATAGAGAAAATGAAGTCTCTTCCACCACATTATATTAAATGGCTGCTAGATAACATTTTGTCTGATCAGAAAATAAGAATGGTCTCCAGAGCATTTCAGGTTTTTTTCTCTCAGCCAAATCTGCCATGCAAGAAGCCAGTTGTTAGTAAATATTTGTCTGTGTTTGATATAGTTCAGTTCAGAAAATGGGCAGAGATATTTCAGAGACAATATGAGAAAACACTGGTGTTTTGGTTACATTTCAGTCCCCTGTGTAGCATTTTTCTTTCTCTATGCCCCTATTGTAGTGAACATTATAAGAAAAAATGCCATTAACTTTGGGAGGGGAAGTGGCATTAAAATGTGGAGATGCCCAAATGCCAGGGCAATGGGGTCTGGGTAATTCTTTAAGACGCCCTGAGGTTTGAAGCAGCTCTTTGTTGGAAGCCCCAAAAGCATTCTGCCAAAGACACCAGCTGGTCACTGATGTTTCTCATCCAGCTGTCAGGCAGCAGCCATCTCTGGTGGGCTGGAGTTTTGAGGTGTGTTCCAATCCTGCCCTTTGTTGTGAGCCACTGAGCACAGGGAAGAGCCATATTAGACATTTGGCACTTGGCCTCAAAGTTACAAAAATTGAATCATCCCTTTTATTAGAAATCTCTCCATTTCCTCTCTATGGTGCATTTCCAAATCTTCAGTGTGGGTTTAGACAACTTCTTAATGGAAATCAAAGGCAATTGGACATTTCATTCATTGTTCATGCAGAGATTGTTAAATAATTTAGTAAAGGTAGGAAGTCTGCCCCAGGGACAAGGCTCAGGTTGGAGCAATTAGTGCTGAGGGGTTGGTGGTTCTGTTTCCAGGAGGATCAGCTGCTTTGCCCGTTTCTGGAGCAAGGGGCTCTGTGCTATTTTGCTGCTCTTGGCCAGAGAGGCTGGCAAGAAGCAGAAGCAGAGGCAGATCCTTGTTTGCAGTGAGGCTGGTGGGTAAGGAGCTGTGTCTCTGTCTCTGTCCCGGCAGTGCCTGTGCAGGGGGTTCATGCCAGGAGCCCTGAAGTCGCCCAGCGCGACGCCCTGCCCGTGCTCTGGTCCTGCCTGGGGAACAAGGCGCTGCCTGTGCGGAGCGCCAACGTCCGCACCGTGGCCACCAAGCTGGCCTCTGCCCTCTGCAAGGTGATGGGCACCCAGCTGAAGGAATGTGCTGCCAGCAAGCCTCCACATGTGCGGGAAAACCTCTCCAAAATGCTGGGCTGGTGAAGGCGAGATGTCCTCCAGAAAGCTGAGGAAGTGCTGAGTTGGACACCTCTGGATTTGCCTTTTGAGCTGTGCCAAAAATTATTAAATCCTAAGGAAGGGTGTGCATCTGCCCCCACTCTCTCCATTGCCCTTCCTAGTCATGGCATGGGGGGCCTGGAGCAGCTCCAGATTGAGGACAAGGTGAAGGCAATCATGGCTCAGCCTCACACAGAAGTGAGGGGGGAGCTGGGCCAATCTCTGCTGGCAGGAAGGGTCTGGTGGCAGCCCAGAGAGGCTGTGCACATTGCCAGGGAACAGCTGTGCCCTGCATGTGCCCCTGCAATGAGCTGTGCTGCTGCCAGTGCCCCTGGAGCTGTGGGGCTGCTGAGCTGTGGGGCAGGCAGAGGAGCAGGAGGGTGCATGTGCAGCTGAGCCATTCCTGGAGAGCACAGGGCTCTGGGCTCCCTGCTGTCCCAGGGCAGCCCAGAGGCCAGGCTGTGCCTGTGCCAGCTCTGGGCAAGTGGCTCAGGGTTGTGCCCTGGCC
The DNA here is from genome assembly GCF_028769735.1 of Zonotrichia leucophrys gambelii. Classification (NCBI taxonomy): domain Eukaryota; kingdom Metazoa; phylum Chordata; class Aves; order Passeriformes; family Passerellidae; genus Zonotrichia; species Zonotrichia leucophrys. Next base: position 5,781 of record NW_026992727.1, read on the forward strand.
TGCCTCAGTGTCTGCCAGCAGGAGCATGTTTCCCTGTGCAGCTGTTTAGAAGTTTGCAGGAAATGTGTCCCATGAAATATGGAGCTTCAGCTGCTTTAGGTTTACATGGTGGTCTCTGTTAAACTTTGCCTCTCTGTTAAACTTTGTGTCTCCATTTTGCAGATCTGACTGGTTACAGTCTTCCCGAGAAGTTTTCTTCAGATACTGTCGAAGGAAGGAGACCAGGACATCAATTGATCATCACAGGCCCAATTCTATTGATCAGTACGCCGGGTTAAATACAGTTCATAATGAACTTCATGCATATTGCAAAAGTTGAGCTCAGGATTGGTTAGTTACATATCAGCAGCTACACCTACTTTTACATTCCTATGGTCCTACTTTTGATACTTTCTACATATTCTTAGGAGATATTCAGGAATAATCTCTACTCCCTCTCCTCATGTTGCAGCAAGGCCACTGATTGCTAATTGCTGACATCTTCTTTCAGCTTGCTGACTGCTGATTTCCCTCTCTTAGCTTAACCAGTGGCAATATGTCAGTGTGGCCTTTCTCAGCCAACCAACTATTAATAAAGCTCTCCACATTTCCCACGTTTTCTTCTTGAGCAAGGAGATTAGTTTGCCAGGTTTTTGCTATTGTACGGCTGACCATGTTTTGAATACAATTAAAGATACAAGGCAAAATAAGCAAAAACAGTAAAATTACACCCAGCAGTCCTATAGCATAGATCACAAGGTTCCTCAGCCATGGCCCAAGTCCTAAGCTTTTAAGCCATTCGTCAATTCCTAAACCTCCTTCTTCCTTGAGATTGTGAAGTCCCTGTTGCAGTTCTTTTATCTTAGTGTAAATGGACACCGGATGATCAGACAGATTCATGCAACACATTCCCTCAAACTCTTCACATCCATGTCCTTGTGCTAAGAGCAAAAAATCTACGGCAGCTCTATTTTGCAAAACAGCATGGTTAACACTCTGCACATCTGCGGTTAGCATGTCTAGAATTTGTGATTTCTTGTTCAGCTCATCCTTTGCCCAGCACCCTAATTGCTTTGCTAAATTCATAGCCTTATTGGCAGATCGTCCCGGCAAGATAGTTGAAACAACCACCTGTTTGAATGTACCCCAAATTTCAATTTTAAAACTGTGGATCTCCTATCCAGCTGCACTCTAAGTCATGTATGCCACGTCTCTTTCTGTTTGAATTTTGACTCAGCTGCATTAGCAAGGACACATTAGGGTGAAACAATGACAATTTTCCCAAATAACAGGGTCCACCCTATGGTCTAGCTGGTATACCATTCCACGCCCTGTCTCCACAAATTAAAAATATTCCTGTGGGTAATTTCATTGGTGCCGTGATTTTTGTGCTGTTACATTTACTGTAATGCTGCGGAGAGATTCCACTCACATTCAGGAATGAATCTAGGGTGGCCCATGTTTTTTTTGGTCGGTTTGAAAATTTAAAGCTAAACCATCCACCAGCTGTAGTGTTAGACAAACTGGCGTTTGTACTGCCAAAAAGATCCAGTTCCTCAGGAGGAGAATGCAAAGAGGTGTTGAGTGATTGGATCAGTAAACATTGACGATAGCCATCACTCTGACCTGCAGTATATCCTTGTTGCCCTGGCAATTTGATGTTTGACATGTTAGGCATACATAAGGTTTGATTTTTTATCAAACTGCAAAATTCTCCAGGAGACCACACCGGAAATCCCACCAGGCATGTTCGAAATGGGTTAGTGACTCCTCCAAGACTAAGACAAAGCGATGATTGGTTAATTTGATTAGCAAGCGTCACCCATAAATTTTTTCTTGGCTGACTAAAACGTGTTATTCCTACTGCTTCACTTGCTACAGCATTGAGCAATATAACAAGAACAAACCTCATCTTTCCTTCTGCTTGCTTTGTTTTTCCTTTCTTCACTGTCTTTTCCCTGGTTTGCTAGATTGTCTATTGTAAGACTGAATCAATTTTTGAATACACTGATCTAATTCTAAATCAGCATCTTTGATTACAGGTATAGCGTAAGGTAAGTTTGAAGGCAAATCAGCTTTACAGCGAGCTGTTATGATGCGTGAGGCTTTATTAATTTCAAATATTCTAAGTGTTTCCTGCAACTTCCACCTAAGATATGCTATAATTACTTGTTCTGCACTCTCAAAAAGCTGTAATCCTGTCCGTCCTGGCAGGCCAGTACTTTGTTCAAGAGCTCTAACCCAGATAAAATTTCAAAGCCACTTTCCAAAACAAGGTATACACCATAAATATCCTACTGACCTTTGTGAATACCAATAAACCTGATTACAATCTGCACAATGCAAAGCTACCCATGCATAGCACTTATCATTATCCCTTTTGCAAACATTACAATGAAGTGAATGTAAGTAAGGACCAGTATAAAAGTCTGTCTCTTCAATCCAATGCAACCAATTCAATGGTGGTGATTGCAAAGCCTCTTTAGCTTTTTTACTATATGAGGCTAATAGCTCAAGGACTTTCTTTAACGCAAGACGTATTTTATTTCATAATCGTAGTTCTTGTTCATTATCTTCCTCAACAACTATATCCTCCCGAGAGTCCCACAGCTGTAAAAGTGTCCTAATCATAGAAAATTAATTAGCAATCACCAATAGCCTTATTTAAACGAGGTCGTTCCCTTTTTTGCCTTCCTTTTCTTATCTGTCTTCAATCTTGCTGCTCCTACTTTTACTGGTCTTGCCACTTGCAAACTCAATTTCTGCAATTCTTCAATGCAGCAGTCTAGTGCCCTTTCAGGATTTCCCTTGAAGGGCCCTACAATTGAGTGCTGTGTAAAGGTACTACTTTCCTACACCTTACAGAGACTATGCGTGATTTACTTTGAACCTTAATTCTATTCATGACACATTGTACTTCCCATCGATAATAAGCAAGAATTTTCTGTTCAGGAGACTCATAAAGACTTAGAGCTATATACGCATTTTGCCCCGTTTGTCTCCTTAATTCATCTTGCCAACTTTTACCCCACCGGTGCTCATGTTCACAAGTGTGACACCACAAATCCCACAATAATGATTGTTCTAACCAAAAAGTTCTATCACAACCCCCACAACGTAGGGCTATCCAGGCAGCACAATGTGGATCGTGACAGTCAAGGCAATGTTCCTTTGCTGGATTAGTTAAACGAAAAGTTGATAATGAGTCAATAAAACCAATCAGCTCTTGGGTTGTCCGACAGTAGTGTGTCAGTGCTCTGTCCACCGCTTTCGAGTATCCCTTCAGCTGTAGCAGTAGCGGTTGTAGGACCAGAAGCAGTTTCTTCCCCAGTCGCTCCCTGTCCTCCTTCGTGAGGCGGTCCACCAAAGGCTGCATCAAAAATAGGTTTAGTCCACTTAGCAGGCACCCACAGAGGCCCTGTAGGTGAGGAAACACAAAGATATCCCCGACCCCAATATAATACTTTTGCAGGTTTTTCCCATAATCCTGTACTGGGGTTCTTATACCTAACCCAGACCTCTGTTTCCTTAGTACTTTCCTGACCTGACCTTGGATGATGTTTAATTGCAGGAGGGGTATCATCTTCCCCAAAAATACATAAATGATTAATTACATACAACACCTTAGCCAAACATGCTTGTGGATCTCTCAAATCTTGATGTTTTTCAATATATTGCTTAAGGGTACCGTTTGCTCTTTCCACTATTACCTGTCCAGTAGGGGAGTGTGGAATACCTGTCACATGCTTAACCGACCACTGATTCAAAAATTTCTGAACCCTAGCACTCACATAAGCTGGAGCATTATCCGTTTTGATAATTTTTGGAACTCCCATGACAGCGAAGCAACTTAACAGGTGTCTGATAACATGTATAGCTTTCTCTCCTGCCTGAGCCGTAGCCCATATGTAATGACTATACGTATCTATAGTGACGTGCACACACTTGACTTTACCAAATCTAGCTATATGTGTAACATCCATTTGCCATTTCTCATTTATTTCTAAGCCCCAAGGATTAACTCCAATGCCTAAACCTATTCCACCATTATGATAACTACATGTTGGACATGCTCTAACAATAGCCTTAGCTTCTGACAAACTCAATTCAAAGTGCTTTGCTAATCCTTTTGCATTTTGATGATATCTACTATGTGCTTCTCTGGCCAATGTATGCTTATCAATAGGACAAGAGTTATCAATGGGTAGGGTAACCAATTTATCTGCACGTTCATTTCCTTCTCCTAAACCTTCAGACCATTTATGGCTCCTGATATGAATCACAGAATACGCTGCATGTCTCTCCCGTAGAGCATTCCTTAATTGTACCAACAACTCATACAATCGTTTATTATTCACTTCCTTAATTGCTGCTTCCTCTATTCGTTTGACTACTCCTGCAACGTACATAGAGTCTGTAACCACATTTAAAGGCTCCTGTAAGTTGGATACTGCCCATACTACTGCTAACAATTCCAAAGTTTGTAAACTATCCGCAGGGTCTGCTGTGCGGAGTTGATGTTTCCATTGTCCTTTTTCTTGCCAAGTGACAGCAGCACGCCTTGATTTCTTTCCTGCATCTGTAAAGGCTGTAATAGCTCCTTCTATAGGGCGTTCTTCTCTCAAGGGTCGAGTAATCCAGTTCCATTCTGTCATCCATTGCAAAACTCTAGGCACTAATTTGCTGGTATCTACTTTAGCAGACGATGTCAATAATGCTTCCTGTAAATCCTTTGAATTAATCAGGTACCAGTCCAAGGTTTCTTTTTCCATAGGCAATCTAATGGTAGCAGGTTCTCTACCATTCACTTCAAGAATTCTGAGATGCCCCTTTTTGATTAATGCAGCCAATTGTTCAATTTTTGAACATATTGTTTTCTTATGCTGTAATGGTGGAGACAACCATTCCAACACCCGTATCTCCCCCGTTTTCTTTTGTTGTTGAGAGAGAGCACCAAGCAGGTGGCAAGGGCTATTCCAGATAGTAAGGTCAATAGGGTGGTCGAGTTGTCGACGAGACACGTACCCCTGTTGTACACAGTTACTGATTTGCTGCAAGGCAAGATGATGCTCCTTTGTCAGGTATACAGGAGTAGTAGGGTCAACACCTTTTAACAAAGGCCGTAGGGCTTCTAACAAATGATTTGGTATTCCCACAATGGGTTTCAGCCACTGTAAGTCTCCCAGCAATTTCTGTGCATCATGTAGAGTCTTAATGTCCAATTGTAATTCCAATTTTTGAGGTATCACTATTTGATCCATCAAAGTCCATCCCAAATATTTCCAGGGCTTTGTAGTTTGAATTTTCTCTGAAGCAATAACTAATGAATATGCAGCAAGAGTATTTTTAATAATGTCAATCTGCAAAGAGGAAAATGGTTGTTGCTGTGCAAACAAAATATCGTCCATGTAATGATATATTATAGTTGCTGGCCATCTGCGATGTAGTGGCTGTAATGCTGCATCAACGAAAAGCTGACATAAGGTCAGAGAATTACGCATGCCTTGCGGAAGAGATGTCCATTCAAATCTTTTATCTGGTTCTCCACGATTTATTGCTGGTAAAGTAAAAGCAAATCTCTTCATATCATTAGGATGCAGGCCAATGGTGAAGAAACAATCCTTTAGGTCAATAATTAAGAGTGGCCAGTGTTCTGGAATCATACCTGGATTTGGAAGACCAGGCTGTAAGGCCCCCATAGGTTCCATTTGGTCATTTACAGCCTGCAAATCATGTATTAAACGATATTTCCCTAATTTCTTTTTGATCACAAAAATTGGTGTATTCCAAGGGCTCGTGGAAAGTTGTAAATGTCCCTTTGAATATTGTTCCTCTACCAATTCATGAGCATGCATAAGGCTTTCCCCTTTTAGTTGCCATTGCTTAACCATCACCGGTGTATCTGTCTTCCAGGTGAGTGGAATGGGGAAAGTCCAAGCAATGGCAATTACCCCAAAGGGTGCTGATTAGTTAACACCACTCCCAATTGTGTTAAAATGTCCCTTCCAATTAAACAGGAGACTGTAGGAGGCAGTTGCACAATTGAAAACACAGCAGATATTTGTTGATCCTCAATGGACACAGACAAAGAAGGTGACCTGCTTGCCAATGTAAATCCTCCTACTCCTGTGAGCATGTTTGCTGATGGGAATAGAGGCCAATGTTGTGGCCATGCTTCTGGAGAAATAATGCTGGTATCTGCTCCTGTATCCAATAATCCATAAAGGGTTATGCTTTGACGCCCATAAGTAATTTTAACTTTTTGCTTTGGTCTATTTTGTAAATCCACAGTTAAAAGTGTAACATCAGTAGAGCCAAAACCTTTTTCATCCCGTGCTTGTCCAGTAAATGGTTGTATTCCCGATGTCATTTGTGATAGTGGTACCAATTGTGCAATACGTTGTCCTTTTGTTATTTTAATTGGAGGGTAAAGGGTGTAAGCCATGATTTGTATTTCCCCTGTAAAGTCTGCATCAATAACTCCAGGCAAAACAAATAATCCCAACATAGTTGTAGAAGAGCGTCCTAATAATAATGCTCCACATGTTTGTCCATTTAATATAAGAGGACCCTTTACTCCAGTTGGTATGTTCTTAGGCTGATTCGTCATTAGTGTGACGTCTACTGCTGCTGCTAAGTCTAAACCGAAGCTCCCTGTTGTTGCGGGTTGCAGACAGGAGGTGGCAGCAATGTTGCGGCAGCTGGTGTCTCCGATGTCACGGCGGCAACTTGTGTCTGGGCACGGCCCCCGTGAAGCGCGCTCCGCTGATGGTTTCCCGACCGGCGCCTACAAGCCGTAGTGTTGTGGGAGCTGGATCGGCAGTGTTGACACCAAATGCCAGTCGCTCGGCAAGCTCGGCATGTGTGTCCCTCATTGCCGCACCGGTAACACTTGATAAATGGCTTTGAACCTCCTTGCGTGAATGCCAGTGAGCCACTTCGGAGAGGAGCAAGAGCAGCTAACACCTGATTCTGATTAGACTCTGCCTGCTTTTGTAACCCCAATCCTAATTCCTTTAGAGCTTCTGCTATGAGTGCCTGCGAAGCTGTTGGCATTAACGCCATTCGCTCTAATGCTTCCTCAATGGTCCAATTTGCTCATAAAGTAGCTAACACTCTTTTGGTTGCTGGATTACTATTTTGCTAAGCACACTGCTTCAATAGCGCCCCCTTCATGTAGTCTGCAACCCCGGCCCGATCTATAGCAGTAGCTGCCCTATCGATAAAATTTCCAAATGATTCCTCTCTGCCTTGCTTAATGCCCATATAAGCTGGTAACCCTCCTGGCTCTTTAACCATATCTATTGCTGTACGCACTAATCGCATAGCCTCTCTAAGTTTATCCGCTCCCGATATCATCTGTGCCTCTGTACGCAAATATGCCCCTAAGCCCATGAGCTCCTCCTCTGTTACCCCATGCAATGGGTCTCCCTGGGCTCGTTGTACAGCAACAGATTCGTTTACTAATGCTTGCCAATGTGCATTAAACAATAACTGCTGATGTTGAGTGAATATTAAATGCACTATTCCTCTTAAATCATTTGGGCATAAAATCTGAGTATTAAAAAGATAATCTAACATTTGCCTAACAGGTTCACTTTTTACTCCAAACTGACTAACCGTGGAAGGTAGCTGGGTTAACAACTTCCAATCTAAGGGAGAATATGCTGCTATATTATGCGTAAGGTTCCCTTGTGCATCATACTGTGGTGTGTATGTAACCGGACATGCAAGGCTAGAAGCTATTTTCACTGCCTCGCCATCCCCCATTTGCATTACTTCTTTTGCCACAGCAGCCCAAGCTTCCCTCCTTTGATTAGTCATTTCCCCCCATAGATCACGGTGTGCCCCTGGGATGGGAGCTGGCTCTTTGGGGGTGCTATGCTGTCGGCATTTCAGTGCAGGCACCGAGTTTTCCGCAGGGGGAAGGCGGTGAAGCAGAGGCTGGCTCGCGCGGGGGAAGCGACCTCCCCGCCAGAGCTGACAGTGAAACCGGAGCCGGCTCAAACGGAGCCGGCTTGCGCGGGGGAAGCGGTCCCCCCCGCTGGAGCTGTAACCGGAGCCAGCCTGCTTGGGGGTAGCGGCGGAGGCAAAGCTGGCAGCGGAGGCAAAGCTGGCTTGCTCCCACCCCCACCATCCAACCCGCCTGAAGCCGGCGGCAGAGGCAAAGCTGGTTTGCTCTTACCTCCCCCATCCGACTCGCCATCCCCCTCTGACAAGGGGGGTGCAGACTTTTCCACTATGTCTATAGGCAAATCCTCCACACCACTATGCTGGGGACTCTTAGGCATAAGTATCTTAGTTACAGAAGGCGCTAAGGGATCATCCTCACGACCATATCCTATATTCCTCTTATGAGCTTCTGTCGCCCTTTCTGCTGCCTTTCTCTCAGAGACCTGCTGAAGTAACGTATTATACACCACCCGCCATAACTTCCCAAATTTTTTAGCTGATTTGTCCCCGTCTAACATTGTATCCATTAATATTTCCCCAAACTTTTTCCACTCTGATAGCTCATGAACTGTGTGCGGGTTACTAAATATACCTTTAGCATGGCCGTAAGCTAATAACCCCAGTAACTCCTTTTTTAAATCTATCCCTTTTATTCCTCGCCTTTCTAAATATGCAGCGAAGAGGTCGTATGCCGCTTGCCTATCCATACCTATTAATCAGCGCGCGCTGTTGCAGCTCTCCAGGCTCCTGTGGCAAGTAGATGGCTTGAGTCACCGTTGAGATCCTCAAGGGTGCTTTTAAAATCTGGCACCGCCCCGGCTGCAGGGACCCTCATCCAACTTCCTCGACCGTGGCGAGTTTCCTTTTTCCTTTTAATCCGAGAAAAAAGGACTAAGGTTCAGCGTTGCCCACATTCTCCACTATTTGTCGACGGAAGGAGACCAGGACATCAGTTGATCATCACAGGCCCAATTTTATTGATCAGTACGGCGGGTTAAATACAGTTCGTAATGAGCTTCATACATATTGCAAAAGTTGAGCTCAGGATTGGTTAGTTACATATCAGCAATTACACCTACTTCTGCATTCCTATGTTTCTGCTTTTGATACTTTCTACATATTCTCAGGAGATATTCAGGAATAAGCTCTACTCCCTATCCTCATGTTGCAGCAAGGTCACTGATTGCTAATTGCTGACATCTCCTTTCAGCTTGCTGACTGCTGACTTCCCCCTCTTAGCCTAACCAGCGGCATTATGTCAGTATGGCCTTTCTCAGCTAACCAACTATTAATAAAACTCTCCACAAGCAGTGATTTTGGAACATTAATTTACCCCCTATCTATAGTAAGAGGTATGAGAAGTCCGGTTAATCTTTTCACCTTCTGCCCAATCCTGCACACTTTTGACAGTAAAGTGAGAAACATATATTACAGCGACCTGAGGAGGTCTCCATGGTGAGAGAAGGACGAGAATCTTGTTTCTTGATCAGAAGGCTGGATTTATTGATATATGATATATAATACATTATAACTATACTAAAAAGAATAAGGAGAGAGGTTGCAGAGGCTTGCTAAGCTAAGAATAGAATAAAAAGAATGAATAACAAAGTTCTGTGTCCAGGGGATCTGTCCCTGAGCTTGCTTCTGTGATTGGCCCCCAATTGGAAACATGGAAGATGAGCCAATCACAGGGGCACCTGCTACATTTCACAACAGCTGATAACAACTGTTTACATGCCTCCCCTGGGGCTCTGCTTCCCAGAAGATGGACAAATGTGAAAGAAAGGATTTCTATGAAAAAATGTCTGCGACAAACATCAGATCGAACTTCCTGTGGTTTTAGGAAAATCCCAAACCATCCTTGCATTGCTTTAACAGTATTATCACCTGTAGTTCTTTTAAAAGCATCAGCCTGGAGCAACCCAAATATAAACATATCATAGGACTTGGTGTTAATACAGACAAGAAAGCAATTCTGTCCCTCACTTTGGAAAATACTCCAAACAGTTAACAGTTCCCTAACCTGGGCATTGTCCTGTTCCTCTCTGTTAGCGGAAGCAGGGGAGAGAGGAGGGGTTGCCTTCATCACAGAGGCAGGTTTATTTTGGCTGCTGCCCAAGCTCCCAGTTTCTTGGATTGCCCAGTTCTCCTCCACCTCCCTGGGAGCCAAGCCAACACCAAACACCCCTTCCCAGGTAGTGTACCTTTTCTCAGCATCTTTGAAACCACGGGAATAAAAACCAACAGGCTTTGTCAGACCCTCAGGACCCTGCTGCCAAATGTTTACTGAAGGCAGTGTTTTGCGGAGAAAAGAAGAAACCTCGCAACTTTATAAAAGTTGTAAAGCTCGGTATGTTTATTTACGGCACCGGACGCACACAGAGAAAAATTCTCCTCAAAAGGCATGCGTACCCCTGAAGATTTCAGACCTCCTTTTATCCCCCTTCCAAATGCATATGCATACAGTTTCACAGTAAGTTCATACATATTCATCCTGCATGACACTTAGCACCAGTTCTTCTTTATCAAAGGAATTTCTAGGTCGGGACAAATTGACCTCGTGGTCTTTTCTGTTTTTCTTTCTCCGTCTCCTTGCTGTCTCGGCATGCGAGTTTTTCCTTCAGCTTTGGCCGTTTGACTTTTCACAGTCGTTAGACACTTCGCCTAATTCAGGATGGATCCCTACTCTGTCTCATTCCCCACTTTCCTAGGAAATAAGTAAATTCTTTTACTTAATGAAAACTTTCATGACAATAAGTGTCTTTTAATGCTTCACTATGTATGTTTGATAAAGAGGTTAGTACAGCCATTCGTTGTAGTATTCTCCAGTTCCAAATTAACAATGTAATAGGTAATCTTAAGCTTATCCCAACTAATATTAGTAAAACTACAATAAGGTGGCACAACTTATTAAAGATTCCATTTGCAGTTGGTGACCACCCAAAGATCACATCTCACCAGTGATGATCTATATTTTATTTTATTCTTTGTAGAACTCTGGTTATTTCCTTTGTATCATGTTGGACAGTAATTAAGGTTTTCTTTCTACTTTCTTGGATTTCTTTCAAGACTTCTAATAGGTCTTGGTGCTTTATTAATTGTTTTACCAATGTAAGGTTCGCCCCAAAAGGGGTAGGTAGTAGTCTGTGATACACTGTGTAATTGGCTGTAATCAGCTGGTGGGATGTTACTGGTACCAAATACGAAAAATCACACCCAATAATCTTAACAAAATTACAAATACGGAGATTAGAATGGTTTCTACTTAGCAGAATAACATCATTGCTTTCAATTTGTACAGCAGCACAAGCAGTTCTCAAACATACACCCTTTTCCAGTATTTACGAGCACAGTTTTCTGGTCAGTGACTGGATGAATTTCAAAGTGGCAAATACCCTGTTTGTTATGAACAAAAATTCGGTTAATATTTTTTTTGAGAAAAAGTTACAAAAAGGCAGCCAGATCTCTGTCCCTGCCGAGGTCCTGCGTGTTTTGTTATTGTAATCACAGGTCCTTGTAGCTTATAGCTCCTTTTGTATTAGTAAAAGCCCTGACTAGGGTGAGGTAATGGCCCTTCCCCGAGGCTAAGGTGTTCTTTTCCTAGCATAGTGAAGACACCTGAGAGGGTGGGGGGGGTTATGCAAAGTGACTCCAAAGTCCAGAATGCTTTGTGGGACCCCGACTCGAAATGCAACGAGAAAACCCCAAAAACAACGAGCCAAATAAGAATTGAGAGACTAAAATGATGTCTGGACATGAGGAGCCGATGGCTGAGCCTGCAGAGATGCGGAGCCCCTCTCGCCCTGAGCAGAGAGTCGTCCCAACGCCGGGACTAGCCACCTGGGAAGGTCACAGGAGCAACATCTGACGGGGACAACACGCCCTAAAGCTCCCACGAGGACTGGATCCCCGGCTCTGCCCCTAGTGGACGGAGCTGCGCATATCCTCCTCCTCTGAGTCGCCCTGGGAGACGCGACGGGGACTGCAGCCCTGCCGAGCCGCCCAATCCTGAGCTGATCACTTTTAATAAAGGCATTATAAAGGAGAAGAAGTCTCCTGGCCCTGTTTATTTCAGCTGGGGACTCATCCGGGATAGCCACGCCGCAAGAAGACTCAAGACTGGCCATCTTGGACTTCAGGACAGCTGGCTACCAGGACCAGAGGGATCAGCTCAGGAGCAGCGACGCAGAGGAGCACCGGAACACCGGAATAGTGAGAAAGCCGGTGGCGGGAGGGGGAGACGTGCGCATGTGTGTGTGAATGAGACGAAGGCCGGCAGCCGGACCTTCGAAGCGAGAGCGGACCTCTCAGTACCGTGGTTCCGGACTCCTGCGAAGGATCCCGCCGGGAACAGGGGGCAGAGCTTGGAATTAGCGTGAGTGAGTCGTCTCCCAAGGGGGAATAAAGGGCCCCCCCCCCCGCCCCCGGGCGTGCGGAGGGAATATTTGTATGAGTGGCACGCACCCAAAATAGGCCCTGACAGAGGGAAGTCAGGCAGATTTTGTCAGTCCCAAGAAGGATTCGGGTAGCATTTGTAAGTCTCGAGAAGGATTCGCGTAAGATTTTATCAGTCCCGAGAAGGATTCGGGTAGCTCATAAGCCCTGCAGGCAAAAGTAAGTCCTGGCACAGGAACCAGGCAAACCCCAGTGAAGGAGGCTGTGGTTTGCTTTTAAGTCCTGATACGGTGAAGCCTAAAAATTGGCGGGTTGGGCAAACTAAAAATCGGGCAGTTGTTTTTCCTGACTGAGGGAGTCAGGCACGACCCGGATTCTTAGGCCGAGGCTTCGTGTGTTCAAGTCCCAATAGATGTAAGACCTGACGTGGGGAAAGTTAGGCAATCAAGAGATTGGGCAGTTGTTTCAGTAAAAAGTCCTGAGCATCAGGCAGAAAATTTGAAGTTTCAGTGGAGGAGGCTGAAGCTCCTCAAAGAAGGTTCTTTTTGAAATTACCAGTCAGTAAAGGCACCTTTGGGATTTTTTACTGTTAAGACCTGTAAAATGGGAGGGTGTAATAGTAAAAAGACCGGCAAGAGGCTGAGGGACATACCTCCCAATAGTCCCTTAGGAGAACTGTTAGTAAAATGGGATTCTATAGAGGCCACGGAGGGATTAGATAAAATTAAAATGATCCATTATTGTATGGAAGTGTGGCCAGAATTAGAGTTACAAGGAGGATGGCCTTGGTGTGGGACAAAAGATAAGTGGATGTGCCAACAATTAAATAATTATCTGACAGCTCGAGGGGATACTGATCCTGAGCAATTATTGTATGTAGCTTGCTGGTTAAAGAGCGCTGTTGGGGATGAAGGGGTGCGAATTTGTAAGGTACAGAGGAAGAAAGAGGGGAATGAAGGAGGGGATGATAGGACTAGTAAAAGATGGGATCCCCTGGATTATCTGCCTCCTTCTGCCCCTCCACCTTATAATCCTCTTCTTCAAGCACCTCAAATGGCAGGTCCGGTTCTACCCCCGGCTGCCATCTCACTACCACCTGTTCAAACTCCTCCTTCTACCTCTTCAGCTTCCGCTATGATAAACCCAGTATCCCCCCCAGTTCCTTCTGCACCACCATAAGTGCCTACTCCACCTGCTGCATTCTCCACGCCTTCTCCAGCTCCACTTAATATTCACTCAGGCTCTTCTCCCCCTCCTATTGCTGTCCCTTTACCTCCTCCTAGTAGGGGCACAAATGCCTCCTCGCCCGATAAACAGCTATCAGCAAATACACCTGCTGATGGGCAGAACGTTCAGGGTAACCCAGATATCCCTCAAAGTAGTTTGGCATCTGAAGATGGGCCGTACTGTGGTACCAGATCCAAGACCTCCAAGGCAGAGAGACTCTTTCCCCTCAGAGAGGTTCCTATGGGAGGAGTAGCGGGAGGTGTTGGCTTTGTGAATGCTCCCCTAACTGCTTCTGAGGTGAGAGGATTCAAGAAAGAGTTGGGGCATTTAGTTGAGGACCCAGTGGGCATAGCTAACCAAGTAGATCAATTTCTAGGTCCAAATATCTACACTTGGGGGGAGATGAATTCCATCCTGAGTATATTATTTTCTCCAGAAGAGGTCCAGATGATTAGGGTGGCTGGAATAAGAATTTGGGAGAAAGATAACCGTCCAGGACCCCAGGTGCCATCAGGCGAACAGAAATTGCCACTAACGGATCCCAGCTGGAACCCTAACCAGGAGGAGGGGAGGAAGGCCATGATGGAATATAGGTCTTTGACAATACGGGGGATCAAAGAGTCAGTTCCCAAAGGAACTAACACCCAATTGGCATTTGAGGGTACACAGGAGAAAGATGAAGCTCCTGCTGCCTGGCTTAATCGCCTAAGGCGGAACTTCCAGTTGTACTCTAGAATAGACCCAGACACCCCAGAAGGTCAAATGCTACTAAAAGTCCAATTTGTTACCAAATCTTGGCCTGATATAAGGAGGAAACTGGAAAAGATGGAAGAGTGGCAAGCGAAGGACATAAATGAGTTATTAAGAGAGGCATTGAAGGTGTATTTAAGGAGGGAGGAAGAAAAAGCAAAGGCCAAGGCTAAGATCATGGTTGCTGTAGCTAGGGAAAGTGCAGGGAGGGCGGGTCCACCACCAGGAGGAGGCAGAGACAGGCCAGTACTGGCAGGTGCACGAAGGATTGAGAGACATCAAGTCCCTTTGAGAGGACGGCAGTGTTATTACTGTGGAGAGGCAGGACACATCAGGAGGTTTTGTAGAAAGCTCAGTCTCGATGTGGCAATAGCCAGGGAACACGATGATGTCTGGAAAGATCCTTAGAGGTGATGAGTAGAGGGTCAGGGGCTTTATACTTTAGGTGACCCAATGCAACATCTAGAAGAGCCCTTGGTAAACTTTAAGGTGGGACCCCTAAATGAAGAATTTGGATTTTTGGTTGATACAGGAGCAGATAAGTCCTGTCTCAATAAAGTAACATCTGAAGTTAGACAAAAAACATCTAGGCAGAAAGGATATCCAATAGCACCAAAACTGGCCAGTAATACTTAACTTGTAATAAGTAGTGTGAAAGTAAAAGGTACCTTATTTTTGTCTTGTTGTGTGTGTGAGAGTGAGTCACAAAGTCAGACTCAACTTCCCGGGCAGGTGGGAAGGGGGCAGTGGAAGTGTGTGTGTGACCTGCAAACCAGGCTTGTGTCCCCCGGGCGGGTGGGGGGCTGTGACCAAAGCGTGTGTGTGTGTGTGTGTGTGTGACCTGCAAACCAGGCTTGTGTCCCCCGGGTGGGTGGGGGTTGTGTGTGTGTGTGTGTGTGTGTGACCTGCAAACCAGACTAGTGCTCCCCAGATGTGTGAGGGAGCTGTAGCTGTAAGAGTGTGAGTGACACGCAGGCAGCCTCACAGGTGAAGGTGCACCAGAGGCAACCAGAGTCTGGGCCCTTCCAAGAGGCCCAGAGATAATGAGACCTGTGGGCCAACCCCAAGGTGAAAGGGGGGGCTATAGGGACCCGTGATTTTCTAGCAATAAGTTTGTGTCTTAAAGGTGTGGAGGAGTGTGTGAAAGTGAATGAGAAATGAGAGAGTGAATATAGATGAGTTAGAATAGAAGTAATGTAGTTTGTGCATTACAAGTTTTACCACATCTCCTTAGAGGGAAGTGTATTGTGTAAAAGGATGGTGTAAGAAAAAAAAAGGGAAAAAGAGATAAAGTGTAAGGGGTTGAAAGAAATATTTAAGCTGTAAGTGAAAGTATGAAACAGAAGCAAGAGATAAATAAATAAGATCTTGAAAATAGAACAGAAAACTAGTGAATTAAATACACAGAAAAAATAGGAGAATAAAAGTACTTTGAGAGTTAAGTTAGCTGAGAAATACAACTCCTTGCAAAATACAGAGTATGTAGAAGTTGATAAGAGAAACATACAAGCTATGGAAAAAGAGAAATTACTGATAACATTAAACAGAGAAACTGAGTTTTGATAAAATCATTAACAGTAGACCATTAATGCCTGTGTTTGAAAGCCCGTTTCAGGTATTCTTCATTACTAAGACGGTTGGACTCACATCACTCTCACCCCTGGTATTGGACCAGGATTCAACACCAAATTTTTACCCTCTGGCATTCTGGTATTGGACCGGACTGCACCACATTCTCCCTGGTATTGGGCCAGACTCCCAGTTTCTACGTCTGGCATTGGGCCAGACTCCCAGTTTCTCCTTGTGGCATTGGACCGGACTACACCCCTGTCTACTTCTGGCATTGGGCCAGACTCCCAGTTTTCCGCTCTGGCATTGAGCCAGAGTTCACACCACTCACCTCCGGACATGGGATAAGGATTCATCCACATCACAAGTTAATTCACCTGGGTATACTGAGATTTAAAGTTTACTCTCAGGAAGAAGAGTCAAAAAGACTGAACTGTATGGGAAAAATTGGTATCAGAGTTCTAATATTGCTTAAAATGTTTCAAAATTGTTTTGTGTAAATTATGTTGGTAAAAAGTTTAAGGCTGTAAATAAGTAATTCTAGTTTAAGTTCCCCAATATACTTCTAAAGACTCCAGGTTAACCCTCTACAGAACACTCCCCTGGGGGGGAAACTAAAATTTGTAGGGAACAGACCAAGAGAGGCTTAACCAGAGAAGCGGGTAGAAAGGACTCTAAAGAGCTTGGAAGCTTCTCCTCAGAAAAAAATTCCCCAAGAGGCAAGGCCGGGTGGGCAGGCTGTGCAAGATGACCCATACCGGACTCTTGGGAAGGGTGGTACTGATGGCTCTGATTGCTGGTGGTGCTCAGGGGAGCCCAGCTGAGCCGTGCAGAGAGTGCTACCAACCCCTCTATGAGGAGGAAGAGAGCTCCTTGTCGAGAGTCCACATCAGTTCTAACCCTTATTGTGTTAACCTCTCCCAATTGGTCCTTTATGAGAAAAATAAGAGAATGTATTGGATAGCCCAGAATACTGCCACTTTTAGGCAGCCACTCCTAGGAGAGTGCCCTATAGAGGAAGCCTGGTTTTGCTTTGAATGTGATGCTGCTGAAACAAGCTCAGCAGATCTAGTAAAAAGCAAAGAAATGGTGAAAATAGTAAGAAAAATTGTTTGTTACAAGTATTTAGATGAGTGTACTAGAAAAGAGATAAACCCCTTTTGGAATACAGTTCAGGGGAGCTCTAAACCCCTAAGTTTGATCTCATCTGGCAACTGCATTGCTAGGGTGATAAAACCAATTTTCTTATTACCCAAAGAAACTGGATCAAGTTTGGGAGTTCCTATATATAATGATTTGGGAGAAATTAAACAAAACCGGGAAAGTGAAATAGAAATTGAGAAAATCCAAAATTGTAAAAGCCAAGTTCGGATCCCAAAATCTGTGTTGAACAAAGTCATCAGGCTACAGGCAGTATTAAAAATAAAGAATTCAATTATTAGGGACATTACAAACGAAATAAAAAGATTGGCATGTGTAAATACTCAAGATCAAACTCCTACACTTGATCCCAGTGGGTGGGAGAATTTAGAGATTTTCAGAAAATATGTATGGGAAAAAGTGGTTTTTCTCGCTGTGTGTGTACTTGGAGGATTGCACTTTTTACTATGCTTATTTGTCTGTTTTAGTAAAACAGTATTGGCTGTACAAACCAATCTGGAAAAACCAAGAAAAGTAACAAGGTTAAGTAACCATGATTACCAAAGTGCACAAGAAATTTATAGTAGATTCAAAACAAAAAAATTGTGAGTTGATGCGAGCTTAAGAATTTAAGCTCGATCAAAGAAAAAGAGGGGGGACTGTTATGAACAAAAATTCGGTTAATATTTTTTTTGAGAAAAAGTTACAAAAAGGCAGCCAGATCTCTGTCCCTGCCGAGGTCCTGCGTGTTTTGTTATTGTAATCACAGGTCCTTGTAGCTTATAGCTCCTTTTGTATTAGTAAAAGCCCTGACTAGGGTGAGGTAATGGCCCTTCCCCGAGGCTAAGGTGTTCTTTTCCTAGCATAGTGAAGACACC
Organism: Zonotrichia leucophrys gambelii; assembly: GCF_028769735.1. NCBI lineage: Eukaryota > Metazoa > Chordata > Aves > Passeriformes > Passerellidae > Zonotrichia > Zonotrichia leucophrys. The sequence goes on from NW_026992727.1 coordinate 23,672, forward strand.
TGAGAGGGTGGGGGGGGTTATGCAAAGTGACTCCAAAGTCCAGAATGCTTTGTGGGACCCCGACTCGAAATGCAACGAGAAAACCCCAAAAACAACGAGCCAAATAAGAATTGAGAGACTAAAATGATGTCTGGACATGAGGAGCCGATGGCTGAGCCTGCAGAGATGCGGAGCCCCTCTCGCCCTGAGCAGAGAGTCGTCCCAACGCTGGGACTAGCCACCTGGGAAGGTCACAGGAGCAACATCTGACGGGGACAACACGCCCTAAAGCTCCCACGAGGACTGGATCCCCGGCTCTGCCCCTAGTGGACGGAGCTGCGCATATCCTCCTCCTCTGAGTCGCCCTGGGAGACGCGACGGGGACTGCAGCCCTGCCGAGCCGCCCAATCCTGAGCTGATCACTTTTAATAAAGGCATTATAAAGGAGAAGAAGTCTCCTGGCCCTGTTAATTTCACTGTTCAGTATCCAAACACATCCTGGGCATTAGCAGTATTGCTTTCACAAATGAATCTCATTTGTTCTCTAGTAATGCAGGATTCTAAGTTTACTGTCTGCCACTTTTCATTCATCTTTTCGTTCCCACACTCTATGTTCTGAAGGATAGAGTATTGTTTCTTCATGGTTTAATCTTAGGGCAATGATGGGATGGATAACATAAACAGTGGCATTACGTATGGTAAGCGCAAAGGCAGTGGCCACATTAGAAACAGGATCATAGGTGAAATTCACCATAGTCCACCAGGATTGAAACTTCCTTTCAAAATCAATTGCATTATCTCACTCAATTTTCTGAATTTCAGCTGGAAAATCACCTTCACCCCTTTCCTATATGATCAGAGCTGCTGTTGCTTGTATCCATAACTGTGCTTGTATACAACTGAAAGCTAAAGACACATTATCTTGAACTATACTAAGTGCTTCTACTATCAATTTGTGGTCTTGGTCCCCGGCCTCTTCATACTTCTTTACTTTGGCAGTACTTTTGAAATCTGTCACTGGCTAGTTCCTAATGCCAATAGAGATTACTATAAAGGCTGCTTCAATTTTGTTAGGCTACCTGCTGCAGCAGCCAGTTTATTCATCAGTATTTCTGAATCAATTCCATTTAAAACTCCTAATCTTGTCCCTAATATGCCAGTTAGATGTTTGTTATGGGGAACAGGAGTTGCTTTCTGTCCATGATCATCCCTCCTTGCCAGAGGGATGTGCTGGGCTCATACTGCAAATTCAGACACACTTCACAAGTGTATCTGACAGAGGTTTAAGTCATACTTGAGGCAGATGTTTGTTCTGAAATGTAGAGACCTCAGGGAATCTAACCTCTCCCTCTCCCTCCCAATCCAAAGCACCTGATTTCTCAAATGTGTGGCAAGCAGGAATGTCTCTCCTGGTCTACAAAACCTCACCCACCTTGCCCCTAGCTAAGATCAAGCTGTGGACTGTGTTCAGGGCAGAAGATAATGGAGGGGAAATCTTGAGAGAAGAGCCTAAATTCATTGCAGTGCCTCAGAAGAAACTGGGATCAGGTTTCTGCTACTTGAAACACTCAGCACAAAAGTGATGCTCAAAATCCTACAGCCTGCTGCTGAGCTCTGAGGGGGTCTGTCTCTCTACCTCTTTTAAGCAGAATCCAACTGCCTCAGACTGGGACAATCACTGATCCAAATCTCAGTAGGAAAGGGATAGCTATAAATAAGGAAAATCACCTTCCTTGCTTGGGTTAATTTACCACCTGCAGTTCAGGACCCTTTACCAGCCATTGCCTGGGGGTTCAGCCAACCAGCTTGGAAAATGACCTAAGGAAACTGATTTCTTGGTGTTCCTGGTTTTAGGCACCAGGAGAGCTGGCTCCTTCCTTTCTTGTTCTGCTCCTGAGATATGCCTGTTTTTGTGACCATGTTTCCAGCCCTCAAAGGAAGTTTTTAGGAAGGAGGAGCAGGCTGGTTGGATTTTTGAGATGTTAATTTGCATTATCAACTCCACATGTTTGAGAGACCATTCTGGATTGAATAATAGCTGTTGTTCAGTCACATTCTTTACTACGTTAGGTTCAAGTTTGGAGTTTGGGTAGAGTCTGAACTAGTATGGGGGGTATAAGGCCCCGCTGTGGTAAAAAGTACAGTGTCCACTTTGAATTCAAATGAAAGTCTAACAGTAACTCGAGCTCAAAGGCAGGTCACTTCTACAGGCTGTATCAGGGTGAAATTACACCAACAGTCTGATTCACTTAGGTTATCACAGACTTCCTGGTGTTCATATACACCAGGGGAGGTTCAGACACTAATTACATCTGGTCTCTCATAAGCCATCCTATTGATGACTAAGCATTTTACTTTGATTTCTTCTCCTCAGATTCCTTGAAGTGTTCACAGTTCCTGTTCCTGCTATTCTTGCTCCTCACATACCTGATTCTCGTGGATTACTACAGTAGATATGTTTAAATCTTTTATCTCAGAAGGTTTTCCCATGGATCCAGTATACTGATTAAATGCCAGGGACCAAGGCCATCCAGCATTGCTTTGGGCAGAGGTACTCTCTAGTTCTAAAACTTCAGTTATAATTCCATACAAAACAATTCTGTACACTAAAGTATGAGCTACTCCCGACCGCAATATACTCATTTTGCCCGAGTAAGTTTTAGTCTCAGTTCATTGTCTTCTGGTGTCACTCCTGAAGGGGCTTCTGGGCCTTCTTCACCCGAGAGTGATGGATCCAGGCATTCTGCTCCTTGATTTTGATTGCAGTGGTCTCTCCCACTATGGTTCCGAAGTCTTTTCTGTAAGAGACTTAACATATACATCATCCCCAGGCTATCTAACTCCCTGCTCTGAGTTCTAGCCACATGTTTCTCAATTACTCTGAGCCGTTTGCTTAATGCCACCATGTAGGTGGACATTCTAGACATTACCCTTGTATATGGTCTTCTATAAGGCATTCCAAAAGGATTCAGCATTCTTTTACCTCGAAAGATTTAGTTTGAATTTGCAATAGTGCTAGTGGAAGAGCTTCTTGCCCCAGTCTTATGATTTGCTGCTTAATCAAATGATTCATTCTCTCCCCCTGGCCACTTGATTGGGGGCGGTATGGGGTGTGAAGTTCCTAATCTATGCCCAGGTGGCTACTGATCTGTTGCACTGCTCTGGAAATGGAATATGATTCTTTATCTGAGGATATTGTGGCTGGAACTCTGAAGCGTGGTATTATCTCTTGTAAAAATGATCTGGTCACCTCTTGAGGTTTGACAGCTCTGGTGGGGAATGTTTCTGGCCACCCTGAAAATGTATCTATTAATACCAGTAAATACTGATGCCCCCCTTTCCTTGGGAGTTCTGAAAAGTTGATTTGCCGCTGCTGTACAGGCCCATGGCCTCTCCCAGTCTGATCGAGTTTTGGCCTGGGGGGATATTTTGAGGTTAGTCTGGAGGCAAGGATCACATTATCAGCTCACCTGAGTGATAGTGGCATATAAATTCCTGACAACAATACAACAATTCTTTCAATCAGATGTGTGTTCTAGAAAGCCTGTGGGAATTACTACTTCAAAGTCAACACTTCATTTCAGTGCACTCTGTATCACTCGCAGCCTTGGTCATTTCGAGAAAGGAGCCACACTCTATAAAAGGCTTTAAGTAGGTAGGCCCTAGTGTGTTTTCTAGTGCCCTTCCTTCACTAGTAACCACGAAAATGGGAAGGGATTACTAGCTCTCTTTCAATGGTAGCCCACCCCTTGCAGTTGTACGTCTCTTTTGATTAGTATTATTGTATTATGGCTTACCTTCGAGGAAAATCTGTACCTCACCCTTTGCTGCTTTCTTTGCCTCTCCATCCGCCAGCTCATTTCTTTCCTCCAATTTTAAGCTCACTCTCTGGTGTGCCTTAATATGCTTTTTCAGGTAGCTGAACTGCTTCCAGCAGCTGGATTGTCTCTTCTTTCCCTGTGAGGTCAGCAGTCCCCTCTCTTCCAGATGGCTCCATGTGCATGCACAACTCTGAATGCCTTTTGCTGTTTCTAAGGCATGGGTCCATGCATTTATCTCAGCATCCTGTGGAGAGGTACTTGTTGGTAAGGGTCCAGACTCTATTACCTCTCTGCAGGTAGTCACTGTGAATTTTGCAATGTTGCTTTCTTGTCAGTGAACCAGGTCTCTGCATCGTCCGGAGGAGTGTCCTTTAAGTCTGGGCGGCTGGAGTAGGTAGCTTCAATGGTCTCTAGGCAATCGTGGTGTACTGCTTCTCCTTGATTCCACTGAGAAAAGAAGCTGGGTTGACAATATTAGTCACCACTATCTCTACATCATCTGGCTCTACCATGATGGCCTGGTATTTCAGAAACCTCTCTGGTGAAAAGCCAGTGGCCACCCTTTACTTCCAGTACTGCGGACACTGTGTGGGACACTAGCACAGTCATTTTTGTCCCAGGGTAAACTTGCGTGCCTCTTGAATGTTCAGCACAACTGCTGCTACAGCTCTGAGGCAACCTGGCCATCCTTCGGCTGTTGCATCTAGTTGCTTAGAGAAGTAAGCAACTACCCTCTGGTATGGACCCAAGTCTTGAGCCAATATTCCCAAGGCAATTACTTGCATGGAAAAATAGAAAGAATGCTTTACTTACATCTGGAAGTTTCAAAGCTGGAGCCAACATGAGGGCACTCTCTAGCTGCTGAAAGGCCCGTGTGGCGTCTCTTGTCCACTGGAGATCTCAGTTCCCATTGGCAATAAGAGCATAGAGGGGTCTAGCAAACAGTCCATAATTATAAACCCAGAGCTGGCACTACTCTGCCATGCCTAAGAAGGTTTGGAGTTCCTTCGTTGTCTGGGGTTCAGGGTTTGGCATAGGGCTTCCCTGCCTTAAAGTCTGCTGCTCAGCACTCACTTCTTACCCCAGGTAGATTACCTTCTGTTTCACTACCTGTGCCTTTTTCTTTGAGACTCTGCGTCCTTGGAGTCCTAGGAAATTCAAAAGGCTTACCGTCCAGGCTTCTCTCGCTTCCCTCGTCTGAGTGGCTACTAGAAGATCGTCCATGTACTGCAACAGCCTCCTTTCCTCTTGTGGAGCTTCCTGGGACTCTGGGTCTTTGCAAGCTGTTCTCCAATCGGAGTGGGGAATTTTGAAGCCTTCAGGCACATGGACCATGTGAGCTTGAGTTTGAATGCAAAAATTTTCTGGCTGGCTTTGTGGATAGGGAGGCAAAAGAAGGCATCTCTTAGGCCTAAAACAGTGAACCAGGTTAGCTCAGGTGTTAAACAAGTTGGTAAAGTCTATGGATTTGCTACCACAGGGTATAAATTCTGTGTTATCTTATTGACAGCCCTTAATCTAGTACTATCAGTTATTGGGCTGATTCCTTCTTTATCTTATTTTGAGGGTACTACTCAGTTCTCACTGGTTGTGTTCTTTCATTAAGCTTGATGGGGGAGCATCTTTCACTCTCCCTGGTACAGCAGAGGCCCATACCCTTGAAAACACTTATTTACTTATTCTAATATCTCCTTACTAATGTCTTTCTTAATTTCAGTGTCTGTTAATGTTAAGCCTAACATCTTTATATTATTTGCCTCCAGAGTAACGTTTCTCATTTGAGAATGTCTAGCAAATTGAGCGAATTGTACAAAAGCTTTTAGGTACACGTAGTACACATGTTACTTTAAAGGTTTGCAAAAGCATGCCTTCTCAGACTGGCCAGTTGTTCATTCCCCACACTACAACATAAACATTCTCCACAGGTACTAAAGCTTTATTTAAAACTGAACACATGACCCTTGTGCTGACAAAAATTCTTCCCTTTTGGGGAGGTCATCTTTACCCCTCCTCCCTTACCTTGGGAGAAGCCTTTAACAAATCATATGTACTCATTTTGCGAACCGTGATTGCTTCGCATTTCAGCGTGATAATCCTTGCCTGATTTCATATGTTGCTATCTTATGCTGCATGCTGAACAACATGTTTGATTTGCTTTCTCTTTGCCTTGTTTTCCTTTTCAAGGGCCAAGACCAGAGGGCGATCTGATCTCACAGTCTCTTTGCCATTCTGGGTGATTTCTTAAAACAAAAGACATTTCAGCATACAAAAACTCTATCCCATTTATCTTCCTATTAGAACAGCAAAACAGCAATACCAGTGTTTCTCATAAACACCGCACTGCAATAATCCTTGCACATCCAGCTCTTGCCCACAGGCCATTCCCGTGTTCCCTGGGGAGACGGGGCAGCCAGAGCTGTCCCTGTGCCCAGGGCACAGCCACTGTCACCTCACACAGCGTGCCAGCCTCTTGATGCACCAAAGGCTCCCCGAAATTGCCCACAATGGCAGGCTATTCTGTTTGTTACAGAGAACTTTAAATCCTTACAGCAGATTGTTTCCAGTAAAGACTTACTGCAGTACCAACTGAAGTCTCATAAATCTCGTAAGTCTCATTAACTAATTCATCTCATCCATCTCTTCTATATAAACTCTTTTACAAAATATCAGTCTTTTCTAGTTCTCTTCTTGCACAATCTAATTAAGCACTGTATCTACTTATACTTGTTTTACTGCTTTGCAAAAAGGCTGTGCTAGTCACAGCCGAAACTCTGATATGCCCGCAGACACAGACACATGCACCACCCCCCCCTTTATCTCAAATTCACTAGAGCCAAGGCTTGAATTGCTGTGAGGGGGAGAATTCTTGGAATTCCTTTAACTCGCTTTATGGTACTTAAGCATAAATCACCGTACTATAGTTCTCCTATGTAAAATGCTACTCTTGTTGCAACTAAATCTTAAAATCTCCACAAACACCACTATACAATCTGAGAATCAAATTACCACAATGCAGCGGAAGAAAATCACCACACAAAATCACTGGGAAAGGGCATATTTCTCAAAGTGCTCACCTTTCTCGACACAACACAGCATACCATAATTCGGCATTTACTCACATCCATTTTTCCTGGACACAATCAAAATAACAGCACACAGTCTAGAGATCAAGTCCAAACATCCAAGGCAAAGGAACTCTCTGAGCTCATACTCATGGTTAAAATGTACCAAATCTACACAAATCACTACATTCAAACACGATAAATACCATCACTTACATTCCTCCACTCACTTCTCTGCAGGGCACTTCTCTACCTGCCCCCGCAGCCTGCTGCAGCCAGCGCCTCTGGCCTCACTCGGCTGGTCAAACACGGGTAGTACTGTCGGGCATTGTAGATTTTTATACACCATACACTTATCACTTGCATGATCACAAACACAGTGCACTGACCACGCACATTAACCATACAGCAACACGGTGTCCGGACATCACACACACACACAAACAAAACACACACGGGCTCACCAGTTCTGCTCTATCAGAACAACAAATCCCCAATACACACATACACGGGTTCACCCGGCTCACCCCCAGAGCCACTAGCGGTCTGCCCTATCAGAACGATGAACCCCGTCTCTATAACAGCTGCTCTATCAGCTGAACCCCGTCTCTAATACAGCTGCTCTATCAGCTGAACCCAGACGTCTCTGAGTGGTTTACTCCCTTGCTCTCCTTCCTCCCCTCCTGGGGCCCCATAGTACATACCATATCTTCCTCTGCAGGCCAGCGGGTCGTTGTCTGTCTTCGCAGGTGGCAAGTTGAGACAAGCGGAGCCCCACCAGGAAAAAACCCTGGGGCGTGCCTTGGAGGTCCGTCTATCCCCCCTGCCCCCGCGGGGACAGAGAACTGCTACCTGGCTCGCCAAAATGTTTTGCGGAGAAAAGATAAAACTTCACAACTTGTAAAAGTTGTAAAGCCCGGTATGCTTTTATTACGACGTGCGCCGGATGCAAGCCTCCCCAAAAGGGCATGCGTACCCCTGAGGATTTCAGACCTCCTTTTATCCCCCTTCCAAATGCATATGCATACAGTTTCACAATAAGTTCATACATATTCATCTTGCATGACACTTAGCACCAGTTCTTCTTTATCAAAGGAATTTCTAGGTCGGGGCAAACTGACCTCATGGTCTTTTCTGTTTTTCTTTCTCTGTCTCCTTGCTGTCTCGGCATACAAGTTTTTCCTTCAGCTTTGGCCGTTTGACTTTTCACCGTTGTTAGACACTTCACCTAATTCAGGATGGATCCCTACTCTGTCTCAACAGCGCGCTCGTTCCCGTCTCATCCGGAGCTTTTCTGTAGCATTATTCCTGCAGCTGTCCTCGAGGCCAGACTGCAGGACTTGGTGACTCGGAACTTTTCGAGGCATCTCCCATTCCTGCGGCCAGTGCCATCAAGTCCAGACCGTGGGATTTCGTTACCTGAATCGTTAACGAGGAGTCTCCTGTCATTGTGGCAGGAGCCCTAAAGACCAAAGTGCAGAACTTCGTGTCCTGCAGCTGTCCTGGGGCTTCTCTGTTGCAGGTGCCTTGAAGGCACAACTGCAATTGTTGACTAGGCGATATCCTGAGGCATATCTCTAGAAGGTGCCGTCAAGGCCAGGTCATGGAATGGCGGGCAGATTCCTCGTCCTGTTCCAAGTGTTCAGGGGGAAAAAAACTAAAGACTGTGGAGCTGCCCCAGCACAACAGCCTGAAGATCCGGAGCAGATCCAGCCACTGCAGGATGGTGAGTGGCAGAGCTGGGCCACAGGGCTGATGGCTGCAGCCAGCTTGGCCCCATCCCATCCCATCCCATCCCATCCCCTGGGGACATGCCCATGGACAGGATGGAACAGGGGCAGGGCAGACACCCCGCAGTGGCTGTGCTCCATCCCCTCGGCCATCCCGGGGCTCTCCCTGCCTGGGCAGCGCAGGGCTGGGCTGTCCTCTCTGGCCTCTCCTGCAGCCCCTCAGCTCTGACTGCACTCGCTCTTTGCCAGATGCAGCCCTGGACAAGACACAAGAGCAGGAACCTGGCCGTGGTCACTTGCACAAAACCCTGAAGGTACCTGCAGCCACCCCCACCTGGGCTGGGCCTGCTGTCCCTGCTCAGCCGAGCACCACGCTTGGAGCATGCCATGGAGCATCCCTGGCTTCCCTGTCCTTTATTCTTCTGCAGAGGTTCCGGAAATTCCTGCGCATTCGGCGTAGAAAAGCCAGAAGCAAAGCAGCTGAGGGCACAGCAGAGCCTGACTCGGGGCTGACCCAGCTCCAGGCAGAGCCTGATGTCAGCCCAGATTCAGCTGAGCACTCTCAAGACTTTGACACCTCAGTGACTGAAAGGTGGGCAAAGGCTCTTCTCACAGCAATGACCGAGGATGTGGTCATCAGAAACTCTGACAATGAAGAGACTGAGGTCATCTCAAATACTGACAGCACGCCCACTCCCACTGGGATTCCTGCTCCCACTATGGATTTTTTTGAGGACAGTGCTGTTCCTTCTCAGCAGCAGGTAAGCAGCCTGGGGCTAGGCCTGGAGGCTTTCGAGGATCGGGTGTCCCCTCAAGCCATGGTCACTGGGGCCCCTCTGCATTTGAGATGAGCATAGTGTGGTGGGAAGTGAAGCACTTAGTGGGGGAAGTTGCTCCCTTTGACAGCGCTCCAATCTTCCCCATGCCTCCTCCAGGTGCCAGCCATTGTAAGGGGCATTCACCAGAGTCTACAGTCCCATCTCACTGTGGAGGCCAGGCTGCAAATTGACATTGTGAGGATGGCTGAAGAACACCCTGCTGACGTGGTGCTGACCCTCCTGCGCTGTGCCCCAACATGTGACAGGTACGGGGCCCACGTGCCTGCACAGCTCAGGGCTCACCAGCCTTTAGGGCCCACGGCCCTGCACAGCCTGTGCTATGGGCTCTGCCAGACAGGCACAGAGGTCCAGGACCTTGGGGCCCCTCTGTTCCCCAAGCCTGCTGCCAATGCTCCCCCCTTGCCCCTCAGGGCACCGGGGCTCTGTCACCTGGGCCCCCACAGCTGCACAGGGCATGGTCCTGGGACTGAGATGCCCCTGACACAGAGCTCTGATCCCACAGAGCTGCTGCAATGATTTGGAGAACCATAGGGTCATCGGGACCAGCCGTGGAGAAAGTGCTGCCAACACTGCTCTGCGTAATGGAGGATTGGCCACTGCACAGCGCATGCACCTCTGATGGGGACAACAAGGACATTTTTGCCCTGGCTGTGAGTTTCTGGGCCCATGCTCACCCCCAGGACGCCTCTCCAGCAGCTCTCCATCCTCTCCATACCTCAGGCGCTGGGCTGAACCCTGAGCTAGGGGCAGGCTCAGGGGGCACCAGGCCTGCTGCTCCTCCTGCGTCTGCCCTTGGGCCCTGCCCCATGGACACCTCAGCACTGAGCACTGTCTTGGGCTGCTTCTTTTGCAGGCAACTCTGGTGATCTGGGTGATTGTGCCTGCGTGCCACAAGTCAATGATTCCTTATTCTGGACACCTCTTTGTGGTTCTGCTCTTCCATATTGTCATCACCACACAGCAGATACCACCAGAGGAAGTTGATACCTTCTGGAGAGCATGTCAGGAGGAACACCGCCTTCCCAGCAAGCCCAACAGGTCCCAGTCCTCCCGTCCTTCCCATGCCCCTGTAGCCAGTGCCAGTGCTCCCAGTGTGACCTGGGCTTTGCTCTGCACACAGGTTTGCAGTGCAGGCCATGAAGGCTCTGCTGTGTCGACTGCGGTGTTACAATGAGGTGGTGGCTATGGAGCGCAAGAATGCATGGAAGATGATGCTCTGTGCTCACACCCAGCACTATGCCGTGGGTCTTCTGGCCAGGTGAGACCCCCTTCTCCCCACTGCCCCCGGCATTTGTGCCCTGTGCCCCACTCAGTCCCTGTGATCATGGGCCAGAGAGCCTCATCACTGAGGGACAGCCAAGGAGACTGGGAAAGGCTGCAAGAGGAGGGTGCCCAGAAGGAGCTGCCTCATAAAGCACCTACATCCCTTCCAGGGATGCTGGGGAAAGACCAGAAATCTGTGAGTCATTCCTGGGAGAGGTTTAGCACCCTCACCTCAGGGTCTTGGTGTCTTTTTTTTCCCCTTCCAGGGAGATGTTCCATATCTTTATCCCGTTGCGTTCCCTCATTGCAATCCATCTAGTCAAGCGGATGCACAGGGAGGAGCCACGTTGGGATCTGCCCTTGCTGGCACTCCTTGTGGAGGTGAGTCTGGTGGCCAGCGATGCCTGGCTGAGCTGCCTCCCAGCTCTGTGCCCTCTCACAGCCACAGCTGCCTGGGACGTTGCCCGTGCCCTGTGCTGCTGCCTGAGCCTAGCCCTGTGTGGCTCCGGGCTCCTGCTGGCCAGCTCCCCTGTTACTGCCCTGTGCCTTTCAGGTCTTTCAGAGCCTATATTTGAGGAAATGTGGTGACAGCATACTGGAGATCATGTCAAGGTACCTGCAGAGTGAGTGCAGGGAGCTGCGTCGCCTGGCACTCAGAGGCCTCATGGTGCTCAGCAAGGATCCCTTGAGGGTGAGAAGGGGGCAGCGGCTGAAGTTGTATGAGCAGTGTGGGGCTGGGGAATGCAGTTCATTTGGCTTGACTGGGCTTCAGGAGCTGAGGCAGCTGCTCCCAGCTCTCCTGCCTCACCTGCCCCAGTGCTTTGGGTCAGGCCTTTGGCCTGTGGGCCCTGCAGCCGCAGGGTGGCCTTGCAGTGCCAGGGCAGTGTTGGCAGTGCAGCCATCCATGGCTTCCCAGCACAGCCTTGTGTTCCACACAGGCCAGAAGAATGTGCAGTCTGTCTAAAAACCTTGTGGAGCTGCTGGGTGATGCAGATGAATATGTTGTCACCATGACTCTCTCTGTGCTCACAAATATACTTGAGAACGAAC
>NW_026992728.1:0-35319 GCF_028769735.1 Zonotrichia leucophrys gambelii
TTTTCAAAAATACATTATTTCCTTGTTAGTATATGTGTAAGAGTTTTATAGGTGTCAATACCATAGTCTGAAGTTGAATTTTGGCACCAAGTTCTCTTTGAAGAAGAATAATAACTTTTGTAAGCAAGAAATTGCATTTCTTTGGTTACTGAACATCAGGAGCTGTCATGGAGCTGGTTCTAATCCTGTCTCCTTTTACCCAAAATTCCAAAACCTGTTTTCTTTGTTACATATTTGAGAAACAGTTTAAAATAAACATCTAGACTGTCTTTTATTTATAACCACCCATCAGAAAGTAACTACATCATTATTTTTTTTATTTTAAGCAAAACTGAGGTTCATAGTGTTGGGCTGAGGTGCAACTGGCACAAGGTGATTCTGAGAAAATTCTGGATGTTGGGAAGGATAAAAGTCACCCATGGGTGATCACCCTTGAAGTTGATCAGGCATTCAAACAGTAGATAGAGAGGTTTGGAAAATCTCCAAAATAGAATTCTGATCTTGACTGGATGAACCCTTGAGGAACCTGGCTTGATGTTAAAGTTGTCTGTGTTTTAAAGAAATGTTTAAAGTATAACTTTCAGGAGTTCATTCCAACCTAAATTACTCTGTAATTCTGAATTGTCATGAACAGATATCACAAGCAAATATTTAATAATATTTAAGCCTAGAAATGAATTATAAATAAAAAGTTTTATGGGATATGGATGAAAAAATATTGAGTACAACTGAGCGACTTTATTTTTAATGAGCCAAATTTCGATCATCATAAATATTTCTCCTTATTTACAAATACCACAGAAGTATATTCCTATTTTACAGTTCAAAGTGAGGAGAGCTAGCTTGAGTTAATTATGCATCCTCTGTGCTACACAATTTATTATTTAAAATCTAAATACTATTTGTATGTAGTCTGTAAAGAAATTCTTAAATTTATTAATGGAGTACAACATATCTTCTCGTGAAAATGTTGAGTTGGGTTTCAGGGTTTAGACATACTGTGGAGATATTTGATCTGTAGGTTGTTCATCTTCAAGGCTCAAAAAGTATGGAAGAATCCCAGAATCCCAGATGGGTCAGGCTGGAAGGGACCACAGAGGTCACCTGGTCTCAGGTCTCCGCTCAGGCAGAGCACAGGGCACAGGGTTGTGTCCAAGCAATTCTGGAATATCCCCAGTGAGGAGACTCCACAGCCTCTCTGGACAATCTGTTGGGGGCTCTCAGTGAAGAAATTCTTCCTCATGTCCAGGTGGAACTCCCTGGGCTCAGTCCCTGCCCCTTCCTCTGGTGCCATTGCTGGGGCCTGGAGCAGAGCCTGGGCCCTGCTCTGACCTTCCCTGCACCCAGGGACAGCCAGGGACACACAGGGACACACAAGGACACACAGAGACACTCAGGGACAGCCAGGGACACTCAGGGACAGGCAGGGCTGAGGCCCCCTCTCAGCTGTGGCTCCTCTCCAGGCTGAACAGCCCCAGCTCCCTCAGCCTTCTCTGGGCCAGGAGATGCTTCAGTCCTTTCATCACCTTTGCAGCTTCCACTGGCCCCGCTCCAGGAGCTCCAGGTCTCTCCTGTCCTGAGGAGCCCAGAACTGCACAGGGTTCTCCAAATGTGACCTCACAGGGCTGAGCAGAGGGGCAGGGTCCCCTCCCTGCACTGCTGGAAATGCCCTGCCTAAAGCACCCCAGGATGCCTTTGGTGTTCTTGGCTACCAGGATGCGCTGCTGGCTCAGGGACAGCTTCTTGTCCATGAGGACACCAAGGTCCTTCTCCCAGAGCTGCTCCATCAGGTCACCCCCAGCCTGTGCAGGTCCACAGGATCTATTTGCATATGCAAATAGATCTGCCCATGCATATTTCCATGCCAGGTAGGTTTTGGATCTCACAGAAGAACTTGAGTGCAGGGTCTTCAAATCTAAGGAGAAAAATGTGATTCATGACTTGCTGAGAGGTGTAAGATCTGTCTGAAAGTTTCTATGTACAGAACCTTCCACCTATGGCTGTGAGGAAGAGGAGGGAAAGGGAGGCATTTCTGGAAGGATTGGTTAGGGATCTGAAACAAGCAGCTATTCTTTTCAATATTTTTTCTTCCTAATTCCATAAGTGGCCTATATAATTCATTTGGTGCAGTCATAGTCCTGCTACTGCCACGTGAAATATGAGGTTGTGAAAATGAATTTATACTGCTGATTTTTTAAAGTCCCAAGCATTATCCTTTGGCTCAAAAGCCCCATTACATAAATATGCACAGGCCTAACTCTTGGAGAAGTCATTTCTAATTTAGGTGCTTGTAAAACTGCTCTGCTTACTGCTGTGAAACACAGACCCCAGAAGATACATGTGAGACATTATTTCACATTCTGGCTAATGCAGCATTTTTTCTGCCAAGTCAGCAGTTCCTGGAGCTGGAACAATATGTTATCTGGTTAAAATTCTTCTATTTTTCCTTTTTTTAAATAATGGATTTTCATAAATTCCTTGTGTTTATTACTATTTAACTGCTGAGGATTCAGTGAAGTTACAGATTTCTTAGAGGTTCCTTTCTCTGTATAAGAGTGAGTTATGGGGTTTGTGTGTGAACTGGAAGTGTTATTGGGAAATAAGATCTTTTCTAAGAACCTTGTCCTGCTGAAATTAAGAAAGTATTCAAGTGGAGTTTATCTTTAGGTTTGAATAAATCCATTTGAGCATTTTCTGATTAATAATAAACAGAAACAATTTTAAGTGCTAAAGGCACATGTTGGTCGTGTGTCATGTTCCTAAATTTTAATGGCTTTTTAACATTTTGATACACTTTGTTGGTTTTTTTGGGGTTTTTTTTATTTTTCAAATTACTTGTATTGTTTGGTTTGTACTTGCTGATTGCTCTTGGATATTAAAGAAATAGACTAATCATAAAGTTATCAGAACATTGTGAAAATTAAAATGGCTCATTAACAAATCTTATGTGCTTTAAAATAGGTGTGATTATTACAAATCAGAATGCTTTTACATTTTTCATTCCTATTTCATGATTATTTTCTTTTTTAAAGCTCAAATAACAAGTGCACAGCTTAAAGGGCATTTTTAGTCCATATGCAATTAGGAGACTTCTTTGCATGATTCCAACAAAAGGTTCCTGAATTACACGGTGTTGTAAATGTGCCTGAGAGTGAGAGCAGGTGATTGTTGCTTTTGTATTTCTTACCTTGAACTGCAAAATGAGAAAAGCAGGTCAAAATATAATCCAGAAGTGACTCAAAACTCATAACTTCACATGAAGTTTTACTGTGAGAAGAGTAGAATCAATGTGGTTTAAACCTATTTGATATTTAGTAATAAGTTTGATACATACCAGTATACAAGTGTTTAGTAGTGATCATAATTTGGAATTAACCTTTCTTTATTAGAAAGGAGTCTTTAAAAATCAATTCTTTTTCTAGTAGAATAAAGATATTTTGTTAACCAGTAGACTATTTGACAAACTGAAGGTGTTTACAGACTGTCTTCATGTAGTGCTCCCTTTTTAGTTAACTAATCCAGCACTTTTTTCCTGGCTAAAAACCAAAAAAAGCTGTTAAAATATGCTCTACAGAATGGAAGTCAGAGATTTAGTAGTTTTGTGTGTCATTGTCTAGTAATGATTTCCTTACAGTCATAACTTCCTCAATTTTTTAAATTCATGAAATATTGAGGGAATATAGTAACATTTCAGCAGTGTAGGCTGCTTATTAAAATAATCAAAATGAAATTATTAGCAGAGAACATCCCACTCTAGCTTCAGGAATAAAAAACTTATACCTTGCATATAAATGTTCTGAAGAGCCAAGAAATTTTCCGACTATTTGTGGAAAAATAATACTGCTTTAGCATGGAATGGTTTGGGTTGGAAGGGACCTTAAAGATCATCTTGTTCCAAGCCTCTGCCATGGGCAGGGGCACCTTCCACTATCTCAGGTTGCTCCCAGCCCTGTCCTGCCTGGCCTTGGAGACTTCCAGGGATCCAGGGGCAGCCACAGCTTCTCTGAGTAACAAGGTTGTGAATATATATTTTTTGAGATACACACACACACACACACACATATATATATATATATATATATATATATATATGCACACATACATGTATATATATATGTGTGTGTATATATATATATATATATATATATTTCTCTAATATTTGCTTTTTCAGGAATTTGGTAGATAATTGCTCCAAGAAAGGTTTGATAATTCTTGTGATCCCTTCCAACCTGGTATTCTGTGATAAATTTTCTAAAGGAAAGACTAAAGCATCTTCCACTATTGCAGGTTGCTTCAAACCCTGTCCGGCCTGGCCTTGGACTTGTCCAGGGGCAGGCACAGCTTCTCTGAGTAACAAGGTGGTGAATAAATATATTTTTATATATAGACACACACACACATATATATATATATATATTTCTCTAATATTTACTTTTTTCAGGAATGTGGTAGATAATTGCTCCAAGAAAGTTTTGATAATTCTTGAAGTCCCTTCCAACCTGGTATTCTATGAAAAATTATTTATAGGAAAGACTAAATACTCTTCCACTATTGCAGATTACTTCAAAACCTGTCCAGCCTGGCCTTGGACTCTTCCAGGGATCCAGGGGCAGCCACAGCTTCTCTGGGTACCAAGGTTGTGAATGTACACACACACACACACACACACACACATATATTTCTCTGATATTTACTTTTTCAGGAATGTGGTAGGTAATTGCTCCGAGAAAATTTTGATAATCCTTGTGACCTCGTCCAACCTTGTATTCTCTGATAAATTATTTCTAGGAAAGACTAGAAAAACCTCTCCAAAGGCACTGAAAAGCCAAAAACACGCAACCGCTCACCATTTTCCCATTTGACCATTTTCCCATTTTCGTTTTCCTTCCAGAACAAGATCATCCTGGACCCGATGACGTTCAGCGAGGCGCGGTTCCGGCCGTCGCTGGAGGAGCGGCTGGAGAGCATCATCAGCGGCGCGGCGCTCATGGCCGACTCCTCGTGCACGCGCGACGACCGCCGCGAGCGCATCGTGGCCGAGTGCAACGCCGTGCGCCAGGCCCTGCAGGACCTGCTCTCCGAGTACATGAACAACGTAAGTGACCAAGGGCACGCCAGCCCTCCTGAGGCTGCAGCTGCTGTAATGTGTCTCTGATGTTTTAGCGTGGCTTTGTGCCGAGCTGGTTGAGTTGTTGAAGTTTTTAATGCGTTTTAAACATTTGACAGGAGTTGGGTATGATCAGAAGCTCATGAGTATGATCAGGAGGACATGGGGGGTGATGTTGTACCTGCCAAGGAACTCAATGCTCCCCATGGATTTGGCACTAAAGTTTCTTCTTATGTGATAACTTGCAGTTCCTTTGGAAGTAGAATACTTTTTAAAATTAAAACAATAGTGAGCAATAAAAATGCAAACTTGGTGCTCCCCGTGAATTTGGCATTAAAGCTTCTTCTTATGTGATAGCTAGCCTTTGGAAGTAGAATACTTTTTAAAATGAAAACAATGGTGAGTAATATAAATGCGAAACAGCCCAAGAATGGTTTTCTTATTGAACAGGAATATGGGTAATTTTCAGTATGCTTGCCCCTGTGGGATGGTCATTGTGTTTGATTTTTAGGATGTTATCCATAGATATTCACAAGAGATTGAGTTTTTGGTGTGTGGATTAAATCACTGAAGGTTTCACTTTCTGGTGGAGCTGTGAGATACTCAGTTGCCATGAAAGTAGTGAGTTCAGCACTAGTGCTGTTCACACAAAATCAACTCTCTGGACAGGGGTGTCAGAGGTGTTGGATTGTTCAACGTGGTGTGAACGGGCAGTGCATAACCTTTGTTGTGCACAAACAGAACTTGTCCCAGAAAATTCTCCACCCAATGTTGTGTATTAAAACTCAGATGTTCTATTGTCATGTCCTTTTGAGGATGTGGGAAAAAGACCAAAGCAACATCAAAAACCTGTTTTAAATTTAAAATATTTGCCAAGATATGTCAAACTGAGCATCCTCTACTTTGCTGTTTCTTTGGTTGTTCTCAGAGTATCAGATGACACATTTTGATCCCATTTTGCTGGAATCATCATCAAAATAATGCTGAAGAGGGTGTTCAAGGATAGACCTTTAACGTTGTTATTTTCCCTGGTTCTGTTACAGTTGTGAGAGTGATGGAATTCTGTATCAGTTGTGCAAACTTCAGTCCTTCAGTCACTTTATTTTACAGTTTAGGCTTAAATGTTGCTTTTCAAAGACATTGTTCCATGTAACAGAGTCACCTCAAGGAATAGCTGTTTGATTGAATTGAAAAACATTATTTGGCTCTTAGTTTTTTGAAATGATGGTTGACAGGTTCTTGTGAAAGCTTGAATGAATGTGAAGTTTTGCTGCTGTGTTAGGGGTTAGAAATTATAAAAGAGAACATTAAATATCAGGTGTTGAGGCTATGGTAGAAAAGAACTTGCTGGGTTTCTTCCTACAAAATCTTGCTTTGTAGAAGCAATACTGGTCTAATCCTTAAATATCTTTTGAAAAAATCTTTAAGAATTGATGACTGGTGGCTTCTCATTTTATTGTGGTGCCTCTTTTTCAGTACACAGAGTTTTGGTAATGATGAAATTTGCCCTTGGACCAGAAACATTCTTACTTTATTTCTGACTGCATTTACAGAGAGAGGAAACCTTTAAATTCCTGCAGGCATTTATGACCACTCTGAAGGTTGCTAATATAATTTCATCATTTTTACTTAAACACATAATGGTGTGAGCAGCTGTTTTTATGGTTTCCACAGTATGGTTTTTATTCAGTTTTTTTTTTCCCCTTTTTTGTGTCCTTCTTAGTCTGAGTTGCACAACCCCTGTAATTTATTTATTTTTCTGCCTTATACTGAATGTAGTCAATGTATACTGAAATGTAGTCAACTTAAGTAAGATTTTTTTAATATCTATTGAGTAAACATTATAAAAACTGAATATATACTTAATTTACATAAAATGCAGAACTTCTGATTTAACTAGATCTGATGTGGTAGAATTTTACAATGATAACTTCCAAACTGATGTTAGCAGTTATAAAGGATGGGATTAAGATTAGATATTGCTATGCCTAAATTTAATTTAGGGACAGGTAAAGTAGGGGATGCCAATTCAGTTCTTTAAGGGTGGATGCCATTTTAAGATACCAGGTTAAAAAATTCCAATGCTTCTTTGAGCATTGACTTCTCAATCTGCACCTCCAAGGAATTTGAATCCTCCATGGGTCAGTTTGTAGCTGCCAGCCAACTTCAATATCATGTATGCTCTAGGAATGGACAAATTGCCAGAATCCTTCCTTCATTCACTCATTTGAGCCCCTGTTGCTTAAGCTCCAGTTATAATTGTCAGAGACCAGATCAATACTGGAGATGAGATCAATATTGCCAACAGAGCCTGGAGAGCCATTGAGATGACAACTGTTATAATCTAATATGGGCAGGGGTAAGTTAAATATCTCTAGACTTCTGTGATAAATTAATTAAATCCCATAGCCAGGACAGAAAAACAGATCCTGAGCTTGTAGGCAGCTCCTGTTATCTAAGGATTGAATTTCATCCATTCTGCAATGGCAGAACTTGCTTTGGTACGAAACCTATTTCCTTGAAACGTGTAGATTGATTATCTTGGGTTCTCAAAAGTATGTTCAGTATAACAAAAGATCTCACTTGGAAAGGATTTTAAAACTTTCACAAGTTTTCAGAAGGATAGAAGTGAATGGGAAACACCAAACATGGCACAGTTCTAAGTCTGATCAAGGTTGATTTTGCAGAGATGCACATCTTTAACATCTTCTGCCTGTGTGGATTTACACCACTGCAATCCTGCTCTTGCTTTAGAGATTGTGAAATTAATCAGTCATTCATGTTCTGGGGTTTCTTCTGTTTGATGATAGCTGAAAAATGATGGGGTTTTTTTGGGATGAGTGTTGATCAAATGAGCATACAGCAAAGTAAATACTTTGTGGTGATATTTAAAGGATGCAGATGAAGGGCAGGGTGTTGGAAATGTGCTGTTCAGTCAGTGTTAGTTCAGTCCTTCTCCAGCTTAAAATAGTTCCTTTTCATTCATCTACTTCTATGATTTGGGTTCAGAGGACTGCTTCTTACAAACCTTCAAGAGCTGAAGGAAAAGGCTGTGAGTTGAAGAAAAAGTAGATACTTTCAAAATTTTGGCATCCAAAGAAAAATCTGAAAAGAAAAAGTTGGTAGAAAGAAGGAGAGGGGAGATTTTTACTTAGGTAAGTGAAAATGGCGCTGCTTCTGCAGCTGTATTATTTATTGTTATAAAAGATGTGTTATGGTTTCTGCTCCCTTCTCCTCAGATAAATGTTTATTTGCTCCATTTCCTACCTGTCAAATAATGGTTTTAATTAGTCCCTAGGCTCTTTATGAGTTCTATGAATAACTATATATTTGTATTGTTACTGCATTGACCAGAGTCTCACAGTACCTAAACCCTGTGGAAGGGAGATCCCTGGGAGTTCTCTGGAAGAATTTCTGTGGAGATGAGCTATAAACTGCCTCATTATTCTTTGTATATCCAGAATTATGCATATTCTTCATTTGCCTTATCTGTAACTTCGACAAAATCTTTTCCCAGCTTGATATCTATTATTTCTCTCATGAACTCAACTGAACTTTAGAATCTGTTACTTTTGGGAAGCAAAGACAAGAGAGTTCTCAGTTTGCTCTGTCATATGACTTTTTTTTGCCAACGTCTCAGAGAAAATTGATAGGGTATTTTTCAGCTTCTTATGTATGTGTGATAAATCCCATAATTTATTTCAAAATAAAATTACATTTCTAGACTTCTGTCCTACAGAGAAGACCTAAATGCAGCTCCACAGAAGCTCTTAATGCAATTGTTTTCCATTTGTCTAAATGAAAGCCTTATTTAACGGATGGTTAGCTCTGATTGGGGTCTAGTTTCCTGCTGCTTTTCTCTCCTGGATCCTTCATGATTTATATTGCAGGCTGTCAGAGAGCAAAAATACCAGGAACCTGGGAGTTCCAGCTCTTAAACTCCTGGCTCAGAAATGCACTGCCAAACTCAACCCAGTGCTGGGCACCCTTTCTAGCAACACTCTGGGCGCTGCTGGGTTGAGGTCTGATTAACATAAGAAAGAGAGAAAATTATATCTTTAGAAAAATATGCTTAAAAAAGAATGCTTTGAATTCCCTCTGACATCATCAGAGCCAGTGCCAGAGACAGACTGAATGTTGTGTTGCTGGGGTGTATCAATGGTAAATTTGGAAAGCAGTTGACAAGTGAGTAAGCCATGAGTGTTAAAGACCTCTGTAATCACTCCAGTACTGGCTTGGCATTAATTCAAATCTGATTTTGAAAAGGCATTTCCCAGCTGGTTCAAATATGATTTTCTCCTCCAAAGCCTTTGGGCTCATTATTAAGCCAACTTGCATTCTCCTGCCTTGCTTTGCCTCTTATCCAGAGTTCCTGCTCCCGGTCCTTGCTGACATTCCAGAGGAGCTTTTCTTTTTTAGTTATAATTGGTTTTTTGGGACAGATATTTCTGTGTGTCTGAGTGCTATGATCAATTCATAATGGAGTCTTGTATTACTGCTGATGATTTAATGTTTAGATGTGAGAATCACATCTGGGAACTAGATTTCCCAGAGAGGCTGTGGAATGTCCCTCACTGGAAATATTCCAGAACCATCTGGATGCAATCCTATGTAATGTGCTCTAGGAAAACCCTACTTTACCATGGGGGTAATGTTTGCTCTTTGAAATCTTACTCTCTAAAGTTACTACCTGTCCTTGATACCTGCTTACTCCTAAGTTGTTATATGTTCTAATTCGTGTTTCTTATAAAGAAGAAAATGTGATTTCTTCAAAAGAGAAAATAGCAGAAAAACAAATGAGAAAGCACAAGGCTGCTGGCAGCTTCTCTTCACAAATATATCAGTAAAAAATTGGAATGGCTCAAAGGAAAAACAGAGTGCTGCAGTACATGGAGATGAAATGTCCTTAGCAGACAGCTGGTTATTGTGCTTGATTGGAGAACGAAAAACATGATAGCAACTGAAAAATCCATAAACTCTCAAGATACTGCCAGCTGTCACATTTAACAGCTCCATCTCAATTCATATTTAAGATCAGCAATAATTGGTGTGTACATTTCAGCTCTGGAGGTTCTTGCATGAGGTTAATCTGGGTGACAGTGAGCAGTAAATTACAGTTATGAGACAGAGCAATGTCCAGAGCTGTCCTGAGATGAGGAATCAGGGATGAGTGACAAGAGACTGACTGCTGGAGCAGCAGCATCCACTGATTCAGCCGTCACTGCCACAGCAGGGCAGTTTTTCCATCCGTACCATTCTCAAATTCCTGGCTGGCCAAATAATTTTTAAAGGACAGCAGCTTGTTTAGCGCTTTCCCCTGTATTTCAAGGTGGAGATGAGCTATTTTACTGTTCACTTAGCTCTTTCAGAGCAGTTTTGTCTTTGTGTACTTGAAAGAAACAAGCAGGAACACAGTAGTTACTATTGGAGGAATAGGATAGGTTCCCAAATGTTCTCTGCATTGCTTCTTGGTCAGTTTAAGATTTTTGCACTTATGGATCCCTCCTGAGTGCCTTGACTGCTCACAATTGTGCATAAATCACTGTCTAAGTATGCAACCTGCAGTGTGACTTGAGACACCTTTCCAGGAACCTTCTGTCTCTTCTATTTTGATGATGTCAGGCCCTCATCATAAGGCATGTCCATTATTTTTCAGTAGATTTATAGAAATGCTGCATTATTTACAATTCCACAAGCTAGTTTTGATTTATTTATTCATTCATGAATTTCCTGGTTTTGTAATTCCATATTCAGAGTTTGTTGTGTTTTTCTTATCAGATTCAGAGAACCACACTGGTGTTTATGATCAGAAATAAATAAAAAAGCTCTGAGAAAATGAAACTTCATTGCTTGGAAATGAAAAATATCCTTAAAAATTATCCTGAATTCAGGTTCTGCTGATTGCAGATTTACACATCCCTGTTGGGATGAGTAGATTTTTAGATTTATTGAAGTAATATGCTCTTTACAACTACCTGTTACAATCTAGTCTAAAAGGGGAAAGTAGCCCAGGTTCTTGTTAATAAATCTTTTGGGGTGGATTAGAGTGAAATGACCCTGAATGAGTGCTTTTTGTGAATATACACATGTAGGGTTCATTGTAGAATAATTTGGTTGCAAATGAAAACATATGCAGACATTTTGGCTGTTAGCTTTAGTAATATAAGAGCACAAAAATCACCTAAGAAAATGCATGAGAAAGAAAGGACAAGAATAAAACTATCTCATCACCCAAAGGCTTCACAACGAGACTTGTTCAGTGCAATTTTGATGGTAGTTGGTCAAAATAATGGTCACAGACTAGACCCATCAAATGATGGAAGAAACCTCCAAACCACCACATTTCTTTGGTTTCTATTCACTCAGGTTCAGGTAGGAACACCCAGGTACCTCCCCTGGGGTGGGGAACTTCAGCTGGGTGATGGAATGCTGTGGATCAGGGACACCTGGAGGATGGAATGGTTTGAATCGGGGGATGCCTTGGTGATGGAATGCTGTGGATCAGGGACACCTGGATGATGCAATGTTGTGGATCAGGGGACACTTCAGGAGTCTTTGATGCCTTCTGATGGGATACAGCTGCCCATCACATCTGGCCCCATCATGGCCCCTCAGCAGAGTGAGCACCTTCAGGCCCCCTGTGGATGCCCCAGGACCTCCTGGGCAGGGGAGTGACCACAGCTGAGTTCTCAGATAAGGACAAGGAGACAGTTCCTGCCTCACAGGGCTCCCCTCTGTCCTTATCTCATCCATCACCAGCTGTCTCACTGCTTCTCTGACTCTGTGATTCTTACATTTGTGGCAGGAAATGGTGGTTTTGAACCACAGTGCTGGATTTTCCTTGGTGCTTGTGGGATCTCAGGATCTCAGTCCTGAGATGCCGGGTCACCGAGAGCACCTTGGGGGGCTCGGGAGTCCTGGAATGTTCCAGAAGTGTCTGGTGGCTGCACTTTGATCCTACACAGGAGACGACACCTGTATGAGGATAGGAGGGTTTCACCAGGGTGAATGGTGAAGGGATTGGTTAATTAGAGGGTGAAACACAGGGTTTAGGATTTCTGTACAGGGGGGTTTAGAGAAGTAAGATGGAGGAATTGGGGCGTGTCCTGTCCTTCTTCTTCTTCTTCTCCTCCATCTTCTGTGGTGATGGTGGCACTTTGGGATTGGTCATTACTGAGAGTGCACCGGGCAATAAGAATAAATGGTATTGGGGAAAAATGATAAATATTGTACAGGTAACAATGGGTATAAAGATAGGTGACTGTCCGGAGGGCAGCACAGTGTGCCCATGGCTGGCTGCTGAGCAGAGCTCTGTCGGGCTGAAAGAAAATCTTTTAGATTAACAATTAATAAACATAGAGACCGAAAGAAGAACTGAAGCCTCTTCTCGTCCTTTCTGCCCCAAGGCCACCCTGGGCCTTCTCAGGCCCTTCAAACAGCCGAAAACCGGACACCCCAGGGCAGGGAATGGGGGAGCACAGAGGGGCTGGGGTGCTCTCACCCCTCCTGAGCCTCTGTGCTCCCTCATTCCAGTGCAGGATTCGGGGATTCAGGGATTCCCAACCTTCCCTGAGCTCATTTTGGAGTTTCCAGGCCTCTGCTCCTACCCAGGGTTGTGCTCTGAATCCACAGAGAGGGAAGATGGGAAAAACTCAAAATGAGTTTATTTCTGAAGGCAACGTTTGGAAAAACCCACCGAGGTAGCCAAGAGCAGAAAATCCTGTTTGGGAGAGGGATGTGTTTGGTTTTCTGTCTCCAGAATAAAGGAGGAGTTTTAAAATAAAACCTGATTGTAATGAGTGAGACCAAAAGTGCTGCACACGAGTTCCTCCTCACCAGAGGCACAGATTTCCCTGGAAATTAGAAAGAAAAACTAAAAAATCAACTCCTGCACGTGCATTTAAGATGCTGTCCTTCCCCAAAAAATTGCATTTCCCTGTGTCCATGCCCAGGACATGGACATTTAATATTTCTAATATTAAATTATAATATTAAAATATAAATATTATATATATATAAATATAAAATAAATATAATATATATAAATATATATAAATATATAAATATAAATATAAATATAAAATATTCTAATATTTTTAATAATTACTGCTGGAGGGGCTGAATGGATCCTCCCCTCACAAACGTGTGGCTGTTTTTCCTTCTCTCGTGGCATAAATCATAGGAGGGGGAAAAAAAAAAAAAAAACCCTGTTAGCACAGAGCTCAGGTTTGTTTATTTTTTTGCCAGCTCAACATGCTGCCCTCGGAGGGCTGGTGGAAAACCTGGAGGCTGGAGCGACGTGTCAGCCCCAGGCTGGGCCCAGGCCCCTCTCCCTGAATTCCAGGAGCCCGTTATCCACCTCCACAGACCCATGGCTGCACCCAGGGATGGAGCTCTTTCCAATTAAAGTCAGGTTTTTTTATCAGATCAAATACCTGCACGCTGAATTGCGCTGCTGGTGCCGGGCTGGCTCTGCCTCGCTCCTGCCTGGGACACGGGGGGTTTGTTGGGGTGACCAGGGAGGTCCTGTGGAGCTCTGAAATTCTGCCCCACCTGCCCACCTTGGGGGGGTTTTATTTTATTTTATTTTATTTTATTTTATTTTATTTTATTTTATTTTATTTTATTTTATTTTATTTTATATTTCATTTTTTATTTTTTATTTTATAACAGGCAACCTAACTGGCAAGGAGGCAGTGGCGGGAAAAACTGGGGAGAGAGGAACCATTTACAAAGAACAAAGGAGGGTACAGTGCATAAAATGGGGGAGCAAACTGAGAAACTTAAAACACACTACAACATTTTAGGGTGAATTTTGGGGGGTTTTGGGGGGAATTTTGGTGTTTTTCAGGGGAGTTTTGTGTTTTTAAAGGGATTTTTAGGGGGAATTTTGAGGGTTTTTGAGGGGGAAATTTGGGGGTTTTTGAGGGGGAAATTTGGGTTTTTTTAAAGGGAATTTTGGGGTTATTTAGGGGAAAATTTGGGAATTTTTGAGGGAGAAATTTAGGGTTTTTTAGAGAGAAATTTGGGAGTTTTTGACAGGGAAATTTGGGGTTTTTTAGGGTGAATTTTTGGGGGTTTTCGGGGGGAAATAGCTAAAAAACAGGAGAAAAAAATGTAAAAAAATATTTTAAAATAGTAAAATAATATTTGCAAATAAATATGAAATTTAAACCCAAAAATTTAAAAATTTATAGTAAAAAAATATTTTAAAATGGTAACATAATAATAAAATAAAAATAATAAAAAATAGGAAAAAGCCAGCTAAAAAAATGGGGGAGAAAAATCTAAAATATACTAAAAAATAGGAGAAAAAAAAATCTAAAAAAGGTATTTTAAAATAGTTAAAAAATAGTAAAAAGCCAGCTAAAAAATGGGGGAGAAGCATTTTAAAAATACTAAAAAACAGCTAAAAAATAGGTAAAAAAAAAAACTAAAAAAATGTTAAAAAACAGTTAAAAAATAGTAACAAGCCAGCTAAAAAATGGGGGAGAAAAATCTAAAATATACTAAAAAATAGGAGAAAAATAAAATCTAAAAAAATATCTAAAAACAGTTAAAAAATAGCGGAGAAAAATCTAAAATATACTAAAAAATAGGAGAAAAAAAATCTAAAAAATTATTTAAAAACAGTCAAAAATGTTGGAGAAAAATCTAAAATATACTAAAAAATAGGAGAAAAAAAAACTAAAAAAATATTTAAAAACAGTTAAAAAACAGGGGAGAAAAATCTAAAATATACTAAAAAACAGCTAAAAAATTGCGGAAAAAAATCTAAAAAAATATTTTAAAATTGTTAAAAAATAGTAAAAAGCTGGCTAAAAAATGGAGGAGAAAAATCTAAAATATACTAAAAAATAGGAGAAAAAATATAAAAAAAATATTTAAAAACAGTTAAAAAATTGGGGAGAAAAATCTAAAATACACTAAAAAATAGGAGAAAAAAAAATCTAAAAAAATATTTAAAATAGTTAAAAAATAGTAAAACGCCAGCTAAAAAATGGGGGAGAGAAAAGCCTAAAATATACTAAAAAATAGCTAAGAAATAGGAGAAAAAAAAATCTAAAAAAATATTTAAAAATAGCTAAAAAATAGTAAAAAGCCAGCTAAAAAAAATGAGGGAGAAAAATCTAAAATATACTAAAAAATAGGAGAAAAAAAAAATCTAAAAAAATATTTAAAACCAGTTAAAAAATGCGGGCGAAAAATCTGAAATACACTAAAAAACAGCTAAAAAACCACGGAAAAAAATCTAAAAAAAATCTAAAAAAAATCTAAAAAAAATCTAAAAAAATATTTAAAACCAGTTAAAAAACAGGGGAGAAAAATCTAAAATATACTAAAAAATAGCTAAAAAATCGCGGAAAAAAATCTAAAAAAAATCTAAAAAAAATCTAAAAAAAAATCTAAAAAAAATCCAAAAAAATCTAAAAAAAATCTAAAAAAAATGTAAAAAAAATCTAAAAAAATCCTAAAAATCGTGGGTAAATATGAGAAGGGTGTGGGGTGAGTTTTGGGGTGAATTTTGGCATTTCCAGGTGTAGCTGCCGTACCTGCTGATCAGCAAGAAGCGCTACGCCGGCCTCTGCTTCCCGGGGGGCTCGGGGGGCGCCCCCAGACTGGACTGCAAAGGGCTGGAGGCCGTCAGGAGGGACAACTGTCCCCTGGCTGCCAACCTGGTCACGGCTGCCTGAGGAGGATCCTCCTGCACAGGTGAGAAATGGGGAAAAAATGGGGAAAAATGGTGAAAAAATGGAGAAAATCGGTCAAGAAATGACCAAAATGGGGCAGAAAATGGGGAAATCAAAAGCAGAAATTGGGTGGGTTTGGGGTCGATTTAGGGTCAGTTTTGGGGTCAGTTTGGGATGGATTTGGGGTCAATTTTGGGTCAGTTTGGGGTCCATTTTTTGGTCAGTTTGGGTCAGTTTTGGAGTTGTTTTGGGATCAGTTTTGGGCTGGATTTAGGGTGGATTCGGGGTCACTTTTTGGGTCATTTTAGGATGGATTTGGGGTCACTTTTGGGGTGAATTTTGGGTCAGTTTTGAGGCTGTTTTGGGTGAATTTTGGGTCAGTTTTGAGGTTGTTTTGGGATGGATTTAGGATGGATTTGGGTCAATTTAAGGTCAATTTTTAGGTCAGTTTGGGATGGATTTGGGGTCAGTTTTGGGTCCTTTTTTCGGTCAGTTTGGGGTCAGTTTTGCATCAGTTTTGGGGTCAGTTTGGGTCAGTTTTGGGGTCCCTGACCCCGTTTTTCGCAGGGACCCCCAGGTGATCTCAGCCCCGCTCTGGACCCGGGATTTGGGGCAGATCTGGGTGGGTTTGGGTGATTTTTGGGGTCAGTTTTGGGATGGATTTAGGATGGATTTGGGTCAATTTAAGGTCAATTTTTGGGTCAGTTTGGGATGGATTTGGGGTCAGTTTTGGGTCAGTTTTGGAGTTGATTTGGGGTCAGTTTGGGGTGGATTTGGGGTCAGTTTTGGGTCCATTTGGGATCAGTTTTGGGCTGGATTTAGGGTGGATTCGGGGTCACTTTTTGGGTCATTTTAGGATGGATTTGGGGTCACTTTTGGGGTGAATTTTGGGTCAGTTTTGAGGCTGTTTTGGGTGAATTTAGGGTCAGTTTGGGGTCAGTTTAGGATGGATTTGGGGTCCATTTTGGGTCAGTTTGGGATGGATTTGGGGTCAATTTGGGGTCAGTTTTGAGGTTGTTTTGGGATGGATTTAGGATGGATTTGAGTCAATTTAAGGCCAATTTTTGGGTCAGTTTGGGATGGATTTGGGGTCAGTTTTGGGTCCATTTTTAGGTCAGTTTGGGGTCAGTTTTGAGGTTGTTTTGGGATGGATTTAGGATGGATTTGGGTCAATTTAAGGTCAATTTTTGGGTCAGTTTGGGATGGATTTGGGGTGGATTTGGGGTCAATTTTAGGGTTAATTTGGGGTCACTTTTGAGTCAATTTGGGGTCAGTTTGGGATGGATTTGGGGTCAGTTTGGGGCCAGTTTTGGGTCAGTTTTGGAGTTGATTTGGGGTCAGTTTTGGGATGGATTTAGGGTGGATTCGGGGTCACTTTTTGGGTCATTTTAGGATGGATTTGGGGTCACTTTTGGGGTGGATTTTGGGTCAGTTTTGAGGCTGTTTTGGGTGAATTTTGGGTCAGTTTTGGGGTCGTTTTGGGATGGATTTAGGATGGATTTGGGTCAATTTAAGGTCAATTTTTAGGTCAGTTTGGGATGGATTTGGGGTCAGTTTGGGGTCAGTTTTGAGGTTGTTTTGGGATCAGTTTTGGATGGATTTGGGGTGGATTTGGGTCAATTTAAGGTCAATTTTTAGGTCAGTTTGGGATGGATTTGGGGTCCGTTTTTGGGTCAGTTTGGGATGGATTTGGGGTTGGTTTGGGGTCCGTTTTTAGGTCAGTTTGGGGTCAGTTTTGCATCAGTTTTGGGGTCAGTCAGGCTCAGTTTGGGGTGATTTTTGGGATGAATTTGGGTGGATTTGGGCTCCCTGACCCCCATTTTTTGCAGGGACCCCCAGGTGATCTCAGGCCCGCTCTGGGTGGGTTCTGGGCTGGATTTTGGGTGGATTTTGGGTGGATTTGGTTCAGTTTTGGGCTCCCTGACCCCCATTTTTCACAGGGACCCCCAGGGTTCCATTGGCAGATCTGGGTGGGTTCTGGGCTGGATTTTGGGTGGATTTGGGTCAGTTTTGGGTCCGTTTTTAAGTCAGTTTGGGGTTGTTTTGGGGTCGTTTTGGGATGGATTTTAGATCAGTTTTGGGTCAGTTTGGGATGGATTTGGGGTCAATTTTGGGTCAGTTTGGAGGCAGTTTTGGGGTCAGTTAGGCTCAGTCTGGGGTGATTTTTGGGATGAATTTGGGTGAATTTGGGCTCCCTGAGCCCCATTTTTCGCAGGGACCCCCAAGGTTCCTTTGGCAGATCTGGGTGGGTTCTGGGCTGGATTTTGGGTGGATTTGGTTCAGTTTTGGCTCCCTAAACCCCCATTATTTTTCGCAGGGACCCCCAAGGGGCCGTGGCCCACGCACAGGAGGTGATCTCAGGCCCGCTCTGGGTGGGTTCTGGGCTGGATTTTGGGATGAATTTGGGTGGATTTGGGGTCCCTAAACCCCCATTATTTTTCGCAGGGACCCCCAGGGCGCCGTGGCCCACGCACAGGAGGTGATCTCGGACCTGCTCTGCAACCGCATCGACATCTCCCAGCTCGTCATCACCAAGGAGCTGACGCGGGCGGCCAACGCCTACAGCACCCCCCAGGCACACGTGGCCCTGGCCGAGAGGTGAAAAACACCCCAAAAACCAGAAAAATCACCCCAAAATCCAAAAAAATCACACCCAGAAATGCCAAAACCACCGAAAAACGGAAAAAAAACCATCAAAAAATGCTAAAAAACGCCCCAAAAATCCACCCCAAAACCATTCCAGCGCCCCCCAGGCACACGTGGCCCTGGCCGAGAGGTGAAAAACACCAAAATCACCCCAAAAATCACCCCAAAACCATTTGTCGTGGTTTGACCCGGAAGGAGTGGGAATTCTGGGAAGCTGTGGTCAAACTAATGAAGGTTTTGGGTTTCATACTGACACCTGGTGTAGCCAGTGGGGTTTGGACACACCTCCGAGAATACACAGGGGTTAAAAGCAGGGCACTGCCCTGGCACTTCCTCTTTGGGACATCGTCGGGCGAAGAGGTCAGATCTCTTCCCCCGCCCGGCCCGCTGCTGCTGGGCGGGGGAGGGGCCAGCCATGCGGTAGGCCTGGGGCCTGGACAGAGATGGTGTTGAGGGGGCTTTCAAGGATGGAAGGGTGGGGGAGCCCCAAGAGACATCGAGACATCGGGCGGCCAGCCCCCCCCCCCCATCCAGGAGAGCAGCCAGCCAGGAGGAGAAGGGGGAGGGAGACTGCCCGGCCGCAGCGGCAGCGTGTGGGCAGCGTGCGTGGGAGTCGCTCCGGGACCGACAGACAGAGACTGAAAACTTTTAACCCTTTCTTGCATGATTGGGGCCTTGCGAAAATGCTAATCCTCCTCGAAGCTGAATAAGAAGGGAGATAAGAGATGAGATGAGACAAGGACCTGGCCCGAAGAATGTGGAGATGATTGAATGGGGAGAGATGATTTGGAGTGGCCTTTTGGCTGGACTTTTTCTTGTAGCCATGGACTCAGTTGTTCCTGTGACACAGGCTGCACTTAGGGGGAGGCAGTGCCTCAAAAACCAGGAGGGTTCATTCGTGAGGACCCCCCGGCCCCAGGGGGTTGGAAAAATATGGGGGGGACAGATGTCCCAAAAGCAGAGACTGTGCCTTTTTGGAGTGAGACAAGGCATCCTTGAAAGACAACCCTAAAAGCAGCTCTGGTCCATGCGTCAGTGGTGAGAGCACTGAGCATGGAAGGAAGATGTCACAAGCGGCAAATGGACTTTCCGGGCGGTGCCGAAGTGACAGGGAAGCACACGAGGTTTCAGTGTGTTTCCAGAAGCCTATGGAACAAGAAGGACTCCTTTCCTCTTCATGAACTGCAGTTTGAGTGTACTAAAGTGTGGGGCCAAGGCTGGGCAGTTGGTGATTTGGGAGAATGTATTGGATTGGGAAAGTCAGGGAGTGGGGAGGAGGAAAGTGGTTTTTTTGTAAGGTTTTCAATTCTTTTCTTCTTTTTCCTTATAGTCTCTCCCTATTTTCCTGTAGTTTAAGTAATAAAGTGGTCTTTATGTTTAAGTTGGAGCCTGTTTTGCTTATTCCTGGTCACATCTCACAGCAGACACCAGGGTGAGGCATTTTCATGGGGGCACTGGCTCTGTGCCAGGCTCAAACCATGACACCATTCCAGCGCCTACAGCGCCCCCCAGGCACATGCGGCCCTGGCCGAGAGGTGAAAAAATACCTCAAAATCACCCCAAAATCACATCAAAAAAACAAAAAAATTACCCCAAAAAAATCACCCCGAAATCACCGCAAAAACCAAAAAAATTACCCCAAAAATCACCCCAAAAATCACCCCAAAAACCGAAAAAATCACCCCAAAAAACAGAAAAATCACCCCAAAATCCGCCCCAAAACCCTTCCAGCGCCTACAGCGCCCCCCAGGCACACGTGGCCCTGGCCGAGAGGTGAAAAACACCCCAAAAACCAAAAAAATCACCTCAAAATCACCCCGATTCCCGATTCTGCTCAATTTTTCCCCCCAGAATTTTACTGGTTTTTTTCCCTAAATTGTAATTTTTATTTTTTTTTCCCGATTTCTGTATTTTTCTCCCCAGGCTGCGCCGGCGGGACCCCGGCAGCGCCCCCGGCCTGGGCGACCGCGTCCCGTACGTGATCGTCAGCGGCGCGCGCGGCCAGGCCGCGTACACCAGATCCGAGGTGGGTGACACCCCAAAAACGGGGGAAATAACCCAAAAATCCCACCCCAAAAATCACAAATCCCACCCCAAAAATCCCTAAAAAAATCCCTGAAAAAATCCCTAAAAAAATCCCCCCAAAAATCCCAAATTTCCACCCCAAAATTGCCCTTCAAAAATCGCAAATCCCACCCCAAAATTCCCAAAAAATCCCACCAAAATTGCCCTTCCAAATCACAAATCCCACCCCAAAAAATCTCCCCCAAAATTCCCCTTCAAAATCCCAAATTTCCACCCCGAAATTGCCCTGCAAAAGTCGCAAATCCCACCCCAAAAATCCCTAAAAAAATCCCAAAAAAAATCTCCCCAAAAATCCCTAAAAAAATCCCAGATTTCCACCCCGAAATTCCCCTTCAAAATTGCAAATTCCACCCCAAAAATCCCCTTCAAAATCCGCAAATTCCACTGCAAAAATATCCCGCAAAATTCCCCCCAAAAACCCGGAAATTCCCCTTCAAAAATCACAAATTCCACCCCAAAATCCCACCCCAAAAATCCCTAAAAAAATCCCTAAAATTCCCCCAAAAATCACAAATCCCACCCCAAAATTGCCCTTCCAAATCACAAATTCCACTCCAAAAATCCCAAATTTCCACCCCAAAATTCCCCTTCAAAATCTCAAATTCCACCCCAAACTCCCACCCCAAAAATCCCTAAAAAATCCCTGAAAAAATCCCCAAAAAAATCCCCCCAAAAATCCCAAATTTCCACCCCAAAATTCCCGTACGTGATCGTCACCGGCGCGCGCGGCCAGGCGGCGTACACGAGATCTGAGGTGGGTGAAATTGCCCTCAAAATCTCAAATTCCACCCCAAAATCACACCCCAAAAATCCCTAAAAAAATCCCTAAAATTCTCCCAACAATCCCCCCAAAAATCCCGAAAAAATCCCCCCAAAAATCACAAATTTCCACCCCAAAATTGCCCTTCAAAATCACAAATCCCACCCCAAAAATCCCCCCCAAAATTCCAAATTTCCACCCCAAAAAACACACCCAAAATCACAAATTCTACCCAAAAAATCCCTTAAAAAAATCCCCAAAAATCCCCCCAAAATTCCCCCCCAAAATCCCCAAATTTCCACCCCAAAAATCCTCCCCAAAATTCCCCTTCAAAATTCCAAATTCCACCCCAAAAATCCTTAGAAAAATCCCAAAAATCCCCCCAAAAATCCCAAAATACCACCCCAAAAATCCCTAAAAAAATCCCCAATTTCCCCCCAAAAATCACAAATTGCACCCCAAAAATCCCCCCAAAATCCCCCCAAAAATCCCTAAAAAAATCCCCAAAATTCCCCCAAAATCCCAAGTTTCCACCCCAAAAACCCCTAAAGAAATCCCAAAAATCCCCCAAAAAATTCCAAATTCCACCCCAAAAATCCCTAAAAAAATCCCAAAAATCCCTAAAAAAATCCCCAATTTTCCCCCAAAAAACCCCCAAAATTCCCCCAAACTCCCCAATTTTCCCGGGATTTTCCCAAACTCGCCGGATTTCCCCCCAAAAATTGAATTTTGCCGTCAGGACCCGGTGTTTGCTCTGGAGCAGACCCTGCCCATCGACACCCGCTACTCCCTGGAGCAGCAGCAGCTCCACATCTTCGAGCCCATCCTGGGCGAGGGCCGGGCCCAGAGCGTCCTCCTGCGGGAGTTTGACCAAAATCCACAAAATTCACCCCAAAATTTGCAAAATCCCAAAAAAAACCCCGCGAAAATCGGAGCAAAAATGGCGAAAATGGAGCGAAAATGGAGTGAAAATCACCCAAAATTCACCCAAAATTGACCCTACGTGAGCGACTCCGAGCCCATCCTGGGCTGATCCGTGAGTCAAATGCCAAAAATTCCAGAATTCCCAAAATTCACCCTAAAAAAATCCAAAATAAAAAAAAAAAACCCACAAAAATCCCAAAAACGGCGTCGAAATCGGAGTGAAAATGGAGCGAAAATTGAGCGAAATTCCCCCAAAATTCACCCAAAATGAGTGACTTTGAGCCCATCCTGGGCGAGGGCCGGGCCCAGGGGGTGCTCCTGCGTGAGTGACCCCAAAATCCACAAAATTCACCCCAAAATTTGCAAAAACCCAAAAAAAACCCCACGAAAATCCCAAAAACGGCATCGAAATCTGGAGCAAAAATGGTGAAAATTGAGTGAAATTCACCCAAAATGAGCGACTCCGAGCCCATCCTGGGCTGATCCGTGAGTCAAATGCCAAAAAATCCAAAATTCCCAAAATTCACCCCGAAAAAATCCAAAATAAAAAAAAAAAAACACCACAAAAATCCCAAAAACGGCGTCGAAATCGGAGCAAAAATGGAGCAAAAATGGAGCGAAATTCCCCCAAAATTGACCCAAACCAAGGAGCTCTGAGCCCATCCTGGGCTGAATGAGTTGAATCCCAAAAAATTCCCCAAATTTTTAAAAATTCCCAAAAATTTCCATCAAAATCAGAGCAAAAACGGCAAAAATGGAGCGAAAATTGAGCAAAATTCCCCCTCGAGTTTGGGGCGTTTTGGGTCATTCTGGGTGAATTTTTGGGGGAAATTTTGGGATTTTGGGGCTCCCATCAACCCCCAAATTTTGTGGGATTTTTTGGGTTTTATTTTTTTCATTTTTGGGTTTTATTTTTATCATTTTTGGATTTTTTAACCCCAAATTTTCCCCTCCTGACTCCCAATTCTGGGGCGATTTTTGGATGGATTTTTTGAGGCATTTTGGGGGAAAAATTTGGGATTTTTGGGGGAATTTTGGGGGATTTTTAAGGAGAATTTTGGGGTGAATTTTGGAGATTTTTGGAGTTTTTAACCTCAAATTTTGGGGGATTTTAGGGTGAATTTTGGGGCATTTTGGGATGAATTTTGGGGCATTTTTGGGGCGATTTTGGGGCATTTTAGGGTGAATTTTTGGGGCATTTTTGGGGCATTTTAGGGCGAATTTTGGGGGCGATTTTGGGGCATTTTTGGGGCATTTTAGGGCGAATTTTGGGGCGATTTTGGGGCATTTTGGGTGGATTTTTTTGGGGATTTTTGCATTTTCAGACTCCAAATTTTTTTGACTATTATTTTAAACTTTATTTTCATCATTTTTGTGGTTTTTAACCCCAAATTTCCCTTTCAGAAGGGGAGCACACGCGGTGTAAAACCCTCCTGACCGCCCGCTCGGGGGCGCTCTCGGCCTTCACCTCCAAGCGCAGCAGCTGCATCGGCTGCCGGGCCCTGCTGCCCCACCACGGTGAGAAAACGCCCTAATTAACTCATTAATCACCCCCAGCATTAATTAGCTGGCTAATTAACCCCGTCAGGGTGGAATTTAGGGGGTTTGGGCAAAAAAAACGGGGTTAAAATGGCCAAAAACGGCCAAAATCGGAGCTGAAAATTGAATTTTCAAAATTAAATACCCCTCCTCGAATTAATCATCTTAATTAATGTGTTTTCACTAATTAGGTAATTAATCCACGAAGGTAGGTAATTAATCCCCTCAGGGTGGAATTTAGGGGGTTTGAGCAAAATAAACGGGGTCAAAATGGCCAAAAATGGCCAAAATCGGAGCTGAAAATTCAATTTTCACAACTAAAAACTTTTCCCCTAATTAATTGGTTCATTAATGAGTGAGTCCCCTGCATTAATTAAGCTTTTAATTATTATTAAATTCTCTCATAGATGGGATTTGCTGGGTTTTAGCAAAAAAAAACGGGGTCAAAAATGGCCAAAAATGGCCAAAATTTTTTTTGAGGATTTTTTTGAGGGAATTTTTGGGGCTAAAATGGGATTTTATGGGATTTTTTGGGATTTTTTTGGGATTTTTTGAGGGAATTTTCGGGGTTAAAATGGGATTTTTTGGGATTTTTTTGGGGATTTTTTTGAGGGAATTTTCGGGGTTAAAATGGGATTTTTTGGGATTTTTTTGAGGGAATTTTCGGGGTTAAAATGGGATTTTTTGGGATTTTTTGGGGATTTTTTTGAGGGAATTTTCGGGGTTAAAATGGGATTTTTTGGGATTTTTTGGGGATTTTTTTGAGGGAATTTTCGGGGTTAAAATGGGATTTTTTGGGATTTTTTGGGATTTTTTTGAGGGAATTTTCAGGGTTAAAATGGGATTTTTTGGGATTTTTTGGGGATTTTTTTGAGGGAATTTTTGGGGTAAAAATTGGCTTTTAATGGGATTTTTGAGGGGTTTTGGGTGGATTTTGAGGCCGATTTTGATGAAAAATCCCCAAATTTCGCCACAATTTCATCAAATTTTCGCGGAATTTCACCCAATTTTTGCAGGAATTTTGGGGAATTTTGTCCCTTTTTAAATCCCAGCCACATTTGAGGATTCCCCAGTGATTTTGGGGCTGATTTTTAAATTTTTTGCCCCCAGGAGATGCTGAAGGACAAAGTGAAATTTAGGGACGATTTTGACCAAAAATCCCCAAATTTCGCCGCAATTTCACCAAATTTTCACGGAATTTCACCGGGTTTTTTGCAGGAATTTTGGGGATTTTTGTCCCTTTTTAAATCCCAGCCACATTTGAGGATTCCCCATAAATTTTTAACCCTTTTTTGCCCGCAGGAGATGCTGAAGGACGAGGTGAGGACGCTGACGTACCGCAATTCAATGTTCCACAACCGGCACCTGTTCAAGGACAAGGTGGTGCTGGACGTGGGCAGTGGCACCGGGATCCTCTGCATGTTCGCTGCCAAAGCTGGAGCCAGGAGAGTTATTGGGGTAAAATCCCGGGATTTTGGGAAAATTCCCGAAAATTTGGGAAAATTTGGAGCAATTTCGGTGAAAATCGGAGCAGTTTTGGGGCAGTTTTGGGGCATTTTTGGGGCATTTTTGGGGCATTTTTGGGGTTCTGGCCCCACATCCTCTGCATGTTCGCTGCCAAAGCCGGGGCCAGGAGAGTTATTGGGGTAAAATCCCGGGATTTTGGGAAAATTCCCGAAAATTTGGGGGAATTTGGGGCAGTTTTGTGGGAATTTGGGGTGAATTTTGAGGGATTTTGGGGTGAATTTTGGGGTGAATTTTGGGGTGGATTTTGGGGTGGATTTTGGGGTGAATTTTGGGGATTTTGAGGGGGATTTTGAGGAATTTTGGGGGGGATTTTGGGGATTTTGGGGTGGATTTTGGGGTTAATTTTGGGGAATTTTGAGGCATTTTGGGGTGGATTTGTGGGTGAATTTTGGGGATTTTGAGGTGGATTTTGAGGGGGATTTTGGGGTGAATTTTGGGGATTTTGAGGGGACTTTTGGGGTGGATTTTGGGGATTTTGGGGTGGATTTTGGGGGTGAATTTGGGGAATTTTGAGGGATTTTGGGGTGAATTTTGGGGAATTTTGAGGGGAGTTTTAGGGTGGATTTTGGGGGTCAATTTGGGGAATTTTGAGGGGGATTTTGGGGTGAATTTTGAGGGATTTTGAGGGGGATTTTGGGGTAAATTTTGAAAATTTGAAAAATCGCTGTGGGATGGATCCACCTTGGAGAAATCCATGGAAAACTCTTCCCATAGCTGAGAAACCCATGGAAAACTCGCTGTGGGACAGATCCACCTTGGAGAAATCCATGGAAAATTCCATAGTTGAGAAATCCATGGAAAACTCATTGTGGGATAGATTCACCTTGGAGAAATCCATGGAAAATTCTTCCCATGGCCAAGAAATCCATGGAAAATTCTGTAGCTGAGAAATCCATGGAAAAATCGCTGTGGGATGGATTCACCTTGGAGAAATCCATGGAAAATTCTTCCCATAATTGAGAAATCCATGGAAAACTCACTGTGAGATGGAATCATCTTGGAGAAATCCATGGAAAATTCCATAGCCAAGAAATCCATGGAAAATTCCATAGCTGAGAAATCCGTGGAAAATTCTTCCCATAATTGAGAAATCCATGGAAAACTCTTCCCATAACCAAGAAATCCATGGAAAACTCTTCCCAAAGTTGAGAAATCCATGGAAAAATCGCTGTGGGATGGATTCACCTTGGAGAAATCCATGGAAAATTCTTCCCATGGACAAGAAATCCATGGAAAACTCTTCCCATAGCTGAGAAATCCTTGGAAAACTCACTGTGGGATGGATCCACCTTGGAGAAATCCATGGAAAATTCCATAGTTGAGAAATCCACGGAAAACTCATTGTGAGACAGATTCACCTTGGAGAAATCCATGGAAAACTCTTCCCATAACCAAGAAATCCATGGAAAACTCTCCCATAGCTGAGAAATCCATGGAAAACTCACTGTGAGATGGAATCATCTTGGAGAAATCCATGGAAAACTCTTTCCATAATTGAGAAATCCTTGGAAAATTCTTTCCCATAGCCAAGAAATCCATGGAAAACTCTTCCCAAAGTTGAGAAATCACGGAAAACTCCCCTGAATGTCCGGAGGGACCGAGGGACCGCCGGGAATTGGGGGAGGGCAAAGTTGGATTTTGGGCTCTTTTTCTCCTGCTCTGGTTCTGTTGGAAATAAATTCCTCCCACCCCAAATTCGTCGTTCCCAGATGGAATTTCCTCCTCCCAATCCAAGAATCTTCCGCGATTTCCTTCATTCCCACCGATTTTTGGCGGTTTTCAACTTAATTTTGGTGTTTTTCCACCTCATTTTGGTGTTTTTCCACCTCATTTTGGCAGGTTTGCCTCATCCCATAATTTTTCCACTTTTTTTCCCAGTATTTTTCCCCACTTTTTTCCAATTTTTCCCTCATCCTGATGGTTCTCAGCTTCATTTTTGTATTTCCCCCCCTCATCCCACTATTTCCCCCCTCATTCCAATGTTTTTCTCCCTTATTTTTGATTTTTTCCACCTAAATTTGGGGGTTTTTTACTATTTTCCCCCTCATTCTGGTGGTTTTCAACTTCTTTTTAGTATTTTGGGTCTTCTTTAGTTATTTTTTCTACCTCATTTTGGTATTTTTCCACCTAATCTTGGTGGTTTGGGCCTTATCCCCTCAGATTTTTACACAATTTTAATATTTTTCCCCTTATCCCAATAATTTCCCCTCATCTCGGTAATTTTCCCTCTCATTTCTACATTTTTTTGCCTCATTTTGCTGCTTTTCCACCTCATTTTGGTATTTCCTCCCTCATCCCATTATTTCCCTCTCATCCCATTATTTTTCTCCCTTATTTTCATTTTTCCACCTAAATTTGTTTTTTTTTTACTTTATCCCAATATTTCCCCTTCATCCTCATGATTCTCCCTTTAATTTTATTATTTTTACCCCTTTTCCACCTCATTTTGATATTTTCCCCCTCATTTTGGTGTTCTGGGCTTTATCCCCTTAGATTTTTACATAATTTTAATATTTTTCCCCTTATCCCAATAATTTTCCCCTCATCCCAGTTTTTTTCCATCTCATTTTCAAATTTTTTGCCTCAGCCCATTTTCTTCCCACCAGATTTTCCTGGGTTTTTACCTCATTTCATTACTTATCCCCCTCATTTTTTTTAATTTTTCACCTCATTTTTATATTTTTCCCCTTATCCCAGTGGTTTTCCCCTCATCCTGGTGGTTTCCCCTCCTTTTTATTTTGTTTTTCACCTAATTTTGATATTTTTCCCCTTTATCCCAGTGGCTTTCCCCTCAGCCCAGTGTTTTCCCACCTGATTTTCCTGGGTTTTTACCTCATTTCATTACTTATCCCCCTCATTTTTTTTTAGTTTTTCACCTCATTTTTATATTTTTCCCCTTATCCCAGTGCTTTTCCCCTCATCCTGGTGGTTTCCCCTCCTTTTTATTTTGTTTTTAATTTAATTTTTGTATTTTTCTCCCTTATCCCAGTGGCTTTCCCCTCAGCCCAGTGTTTTCCCACCTGATTTTCCTGAGTTTTTATCTCATTTCATCACTTATCCCCCTTTTTTTTTGTTGTTTTTCACCTAATTTTCATCTTTTCACCCTTATCCCAGTGCTTTTTCCCTCATCCTGATGTTTTCCCCCCTCATTTTCCACTTTTTCCCCTCATGTTCCGATTTCCCCCCTCATGTTCCAATTTCCCCCTCATCCCGCTATTTCTCCCCCCCCATCCCCGCTATTTTTCTACCTTTTTCCGCGTCATTTTTTCAACTTTTTCCCTCACCCCGCTGCTTTTTCCGCCTCATTTTCCAACATTTTCCCTCAGCCCGAGATTTTTCCGCCTCATTTTTCAACTTTTTCCCTCATCCCGGAGCTTTTTCCCGTCGCCTCTGGGGCTCTGAGGGCGCTGAGGGCAAAATGGCGGGAAGCCGCCGTGGGGGGGCGCATCTATGAGGGGGCGCGGCCCTATAGAAGCCTATAAGGGGATTTTTATGGGGTCGCTGAAGCTTTTTATGGCTTTGAGCCCCCATAGAGAAGCTCTGAGGGGTTTCTAGAAAGATCCCATAGGATTTAGAGATTTATAGGGTCCCCTATAACCGGGCGAACCCCCGGCCCTTCTCCTTCAATTTCCGCTTCCGCCCGGAACCTTTTCACCGGCGCACCACTTGAGGTGCTTACACATTGCGGTCCCCCATGTGGCCACTTCCGGGTGGCGCGGCCTTGGCTGTCGCTGTCTCCTGTCGCGACATGGAGGGGGCCCGGCCCTGTCGGGGGTCGCGATGAGGGTGGGGGGAGCGATGCTGCGGCCGGGAATCCACGTTTATTTTTATTACGTAGATCACCAAGGACAAGTGAAGGGAGATTGATAAGGAATCGATAAGGAATTGATAAGGGATCGATAGGAATTGATAAAAGATCGATAAGGGGGTCGGGACGGGGTTTTGGGCAATGGATCCCAACAGGATTCTGGGCAGATCCCGAAAAAATGGCAGCGAGGATCCCACAGAAATCCCGGGAGGATCCTGCTCAAGATCCCGAAATAATTCCGGATTAAACCTCGATTAAACCCTGATTAAACCCAGATTAAACCCAAATAAATCCCAAACAAATCTCAGCTGGATCCCGGCCAGCTCCCACACAAATCCCGCTCAGATTGCAAAGGAACCCCCCCCCCCCCCAAAAAAAAATCTTTCCATGGACTCGGAGCAGATCCCAAAAACATTCCCAAAAATTCCGGGGCAAATCCCCTAAAAAAAACCCCAAAAGGATCCAGGACAGATCCCAAATCCATCCCAGAGAAAAATTCCAGGGTTTTTTTTTGGGAAAACTCGACCTTTTGGAGGATTTTTCTGGATGACACCAAAATCAAGAACTTCGTCACCTGCTTCAAAGGCACTGCCCTAATTAATTAACCTGATTAATTGTTCCCTTTGTTAATTTGGAGCTGAATGTTAATTTGGATTTGGTTGTTAATGGGGATTTGAGCCTTCATTAGGATTTAATCCTTTAAAAAAAGGCAAAAAAAGTCCAAAAATCCCCAAAAAAGTCCAAAACCACCAAAAATCCTCCAAAAAAACCCTGCTAAAACCAGGATAAAAAACACCTGAAAAAATACAAATAAAAATACAAATAAAAATGGAAAAAGCCGCCCAAAAAAACCCAAAACCATCATGAGAATGTTCAAAAATACCTCAGAAATGCTCAAAATAACCCCAAAAAAAGCCCCGAAAACACCAAAAAATCTCCATGAAAAGCACCAAGAATCCACCAGAAAAAAAAACAAAAACCTCAAAAAAAACCCTCCCAAACGACCCCAGAATGGAACAATAAAAACCTCAAAGAAAGCCCAAAAAAATCACTGGAAAAACCACAAAAACACACCAAAAAAAATTTAAAAAAAATCCAAAAATCACAAAAAAATCCAGAAAAAAACCCCAAAAAATCTCCATGTAAACCCCAAAAAATGGCAAAAACCCATCCAAAACACCCCAAAAAACACCAAAAATCCTCGATAAAACCCTACAAAACCAATATAAAAAAACACCTGAAAAAAAACAGAGAAAAAACCCCAAAATGCCGCTTGAAAAACCCTAAAAATCACCCAAAAAAATGGAGTAAAAGCTGAAAAATCCCTAAAGAAGTCCATAAAAATCTGCCAAAAATGTGAAAAATCACACAAAAAAAAATTCCCAAAAAATCTCCATGGAAACTCAAAAAAAAAAAAGCAAAAAAATTCCAAAATATCCCAAAAACCCACTAAAAAAAACCCCACAAAACCACGATTAAAAACACTGGAAAAAACCCAAAACAACCCCAAAACCACCAAAAAAAGCCACCAAAAAACCCCAAAAATCCATTGGAAAAACCTTTAAAAACCCCTAAAAAACAACTCAAAAATCACCAAAAAATTTCCAGAAAAATCACCAATAACACTTCAAAAAATCGTGACAAAACCACCAAAAAATGGCAAAAAAACCATCGAAAATGCCACCCAAAATCTGCCAAGAAACACCAAAAAATCCCCAAAAAACCTGAATAAACCACTGTTAAAAAATACTGGAAAAAACCCAAATAAGACAGGAAAAACCCAAAAAAAAAAACCCAAAAAGCACCAAAAAAACCTCAAAAAAACCGCCAAAAAAAACCACAAAAAAAACCCCAAAAAAACCCCAAAGAAACCCCAAAATTCCTTTGGGAAAAACCTTTAAAAAAACCTAAAAAATCCTGAAAAACCACTCAAAAATTATTAAAAAATTTCCAGAAAAACCCCAAAGAAACCCCAAAATCCCATTGGGAAAAACCTTTAAAAACCCCTAAAAAAACCCCAAAAATCACCAAAAAATTTCCAGAAAAATCACCAATAACACTTCAAAAAATCGTGATAAAACCAACAAAAAATGGCAAAAAACCATCCAAAAACACCCCAAAAAAACCCCTGAAATTCTCCAAAACCCCACTAAACCACCATTAAAAAATACTGGAAAAACCCAAATAAAACCAGAAAAAAAACCCATAAAAGCTCCCAAAACCATGAAAAGAAAACCCCAAAAACACCCCAGAAAGCCCCAAAAAAACATCAGAAAACCTAAAAAAAATCTTCATTAAAACACCCGAAAAATCACCAAAAACCATCAACAAAACCCCAAAAAAAAACCAAAAAACCCCAAAAAACAGCAAAAAAACCCCCAAAAACCCCAATAATCAACGCCCCAAAATCCCTGACACTGATCCCAGAATTTCCCCCGTTCCAGTCGCGGGTTTGGGATTTGGGGTGAAGGATTTGGGGATTTGGGATTTGGGATTTGGGGGATTTGGGATAAAAGATTTGGGGATTTGGGATGAGGGATTTGGGGATTTGGGATGAAGGATTTGGGGGATTTGGGATAAAAGATTTGGGGATTTGGGATGAAGGATTTGGGGGATTTGGGATTTGGGATCTTTGGATCGAGGATTTTGGGATTTTGGAGGAAGGGTTTGGGGATTTAGGATGAAGGGTTTCGGAATTTGGGATGAAGAATTTGGGGTGGGATATTTGGGATGAAGGATTCAGGAACTTTGGATCAAGGATTTTGGGATTTGGGATGAAGGGTTTGGGGGTTTGGGATCAAAGATTTGGGGATTTGGAGTCAAGGATTTGGGATGAGGGATTTGGGATTTGGGATGAAGGGTTTGGGGGATTTGGGATGGAGGGTTTGGGATCTTTGGATCAAGGATTTTGGGATTTTGGAGGAAGGGTTTGGGGATTTGGGATGGGGAATTTGGGATAAAAGATTTGGGGATTTGGGATGAAGGATTTGGGAATTTGGAGTGAAGGGTTTGGGGATTTGAGATGAAG
Organism: Zonotrichia leucophrys gambelii; assembly: GCF_028769735.1. NCBI lineage: Eukaryota > Metazoa > Chordata > Aves > Passeriformes > Passerellidae > Zonotrichia > Zonotrichia leucophrys. The sequence goes on from NW_026992728.1 coordinate 32,116, forward strand.
GATTTGGGATTTTTGGGATGAAGGATTTAGGAATTTTGGATCAAAGATTTGGGAATTTGGAGTGAGGGATTTGGGATTTGGGATTTGGGGATTTTTGGGATGAAGTATTTGGGAATTTGGGATGAAGGGTTTGGGATCAAAGATTTGGGAATTTGGAGTGAAGGATTTGGGATGAAGGGTTTGGGGATTTTTGGGATGGGGGATTTGGGATGAAGGATTTGGGGATTTGGGATGGGGAATTTGGGGGATTTGGGATAAAAGATTTGGGGATTTGGGATCTTTGGATCAAGGATTTTGGGATTTTGGAGGAAGGGTTTGGGGATTTGGGATGAAGGATTTGGGGATTTGGAGTGAAGGATTTGGGGATTTTTGGGATGAAGGATTTGGGATGAAGGGTTTGGGGATTTAGGATGGGAGATTTGAGATGAAGGATTTGGGAATTGGGGATGAAGGATCTGAGGATTTGGGATTTGGGGGATTTGGGATGAAGGATTTGGGGATTTGGGATGAAGGGTTTGGGGATTTGGGATTTGGGATGAAGGATCTGAGGATTTGGGATTTGGGGGATTTGGGATGAAGGATTTGGGGATTTTTGGGATGGGAGATTTGAGATGAAGAATTTGGGGATTTGGGATTTGGGATCTTTGGATCAAGTATTTTGGGATTTTGGAGGAAGGGTTTGGGGTTTTAGGATGAAGGGTTTGGGAATTTGGGATGGGGAATTTGGGATAAAAGATTTGGGGATTTGGGATGAAGGTTTTGGGAATTTGGGATGAACAATTTGGGGATTTGGGATCAAAGATTTGGGGATTTGGGATAAAGGATTTGGGATTTTTGGATCAAGGATTTTGGGATTTTGGAGGAAGGGTTTGGGGATTTGGGATGAGGGATTTGGGAATTTGGGATGAAGGGTTTGGGAATTTGAAGTGAAGGATTTGGGGATTTGGGATGAAGGATTTGGGGATTTTTGGGATGAAGGATTTGGGAATTTGGAATGAGGAGTTTGGGAATTTTGGATCAAGAATGTGGGATGAAGGGTTTGGGGGATTTGGGGGATTTGGGGTAAAGGATTTGGGATTTTTGGATCAAGGATTTGGGATAAAAGATTCAGGAATTTGGGATGGGAGATTTCAGAATTTAGGATGAAGGATTTGGGGATTTGGGATAAAGGATTTGGATTTTGGGGTGAAGGGTTTGGAATTTGGGATTTGGATTTGGATTTTGGGGTGAAGGGTTTGGAATTTGGGATTTGGATTTTGGGGTGAAGGGTTTGGAATTTGGGATTTGGATTTTGGGATGAAGGGTTTGGATTTTGGGATTTGGATTTGGATTTTGGGGTGAAGGGTTTGGATTTTGGGATTTGGATTTTGGGATGAAGGATTTGGGTGGTGGCAGCTCATTAATGAATAACCAATTCCTGATAAATCATTAATTAACATTTATTCCCTAATTAAATAACGTCCCCCAGCAATTCAGGACATTCCAGAACTTTCCCCTCCGGACACAGCAACGAAACTTCCGTGAAAAACTTTGGGAAAAACCCCAAACTGGGTGGAAAACCCTAAAATAAAACAGAAAATGTCAGGGTTGGGGTAAAAAATATAAAATAAAACACAAAACATAAAATAAAACACAAAATATAAAATAAAACACAAAACATAAAATAAAACACAAAATATAAAATAAAACGCAAAACATCGGGGTGGGGGAAAAAATATTAAATAAAACACAAAACATCAGGAGGGGGTAAAAAATATAAAAACTGGGAGGGGAAGCACCAAAATAAAGGGAAAAATGAGATGGGGTGGAATTTTGGGGTGAAGGGTTTGGATTTTGGGGTGAAGGTTTTGGAATTTTGGGGTGAATTTTGGGGTGAAGGATTTGGATTTTGGGGTGAAGGATTTGGATTTTGGGGTGAAGGATTTTGGGGTGAAGGATTTGTTTTCTGGGATGAAGGATTTGGAAGTATTTGGGAACTTTGGGATGAAGGATTTTGGGATGAAGAATTTGGATTTTGGGGTGAAGGGTTTGGATTTTGGGATGAATTTTGGGGTGAAGGATTTGGATTTTGGGGTGAAGGATTTGGGCTTTGGGATGAATTTTGGGATGAAGGTTTTGGATTTTGGGATGAATTTTGGGGTGAAGGATTTGGATTTTGGGGCGAAGGATTTGGGCTTTGGGATGCAGGATTTTGAGTTTGGGGTGACGGATCAGAAATTTGGGGTGAAGGATTTGGTTTTTGGGATGAAATTTGGGGTGAAGGATTTGGATTTTGAGATGAAGGGTTCGGAATTTGGGGTGAAGGATTTGGATTTTGGGATGAATTTGGGGGTGAAGGATTTGGATTTTGGGATGAAGGATTTGGTTTTTGGGATGAATTTTGTGGGTGCAGGATTTGGATTTTGGGGAGCAGGATTTGGATTTTGGGGTGAAGGATTTGGAATTTGGGATGAATTTTGGGATGAAGGATTTGGAATTCGGGATGAATTTTGGGGTGAATTTTGGGGTGAAGGATTTGGATTTTGGGGTGAAGCATTTGGGCTTTGGGATGCAGGATTTTGAGTTTGGGGTGACGGATCTGGAATTTGGGGTGAAGGATTTGGTTTTGGGGATGAATTTTGTGGGTGCAGGATTTGGATTTTGGGATGAAGGATTTGGATTTTGGGGTGAAGGATTTGGATTTTGGGGTGAAGAGTTTGGATTTTGGGGTGAAGGGTTTGGAATTTTGGGATGAAGGATTTGGGATGAATTTGGGATGAATTTGGGATGAATTTGGGATGAAGGATTTGGATTTTGGGGTGAAGAATTTGAAATTTGGGATGAAGAATTTGGATTTTGGGGTGAAGGGTTTGGATTTTGTGGGTGCAGGATTTGAATTTTGCGGTGAAGGATTTGGGCTTTGGGATGAATTTTGGGTTGAAGGATTTGGATTTTGGGGCGAAGGATTTGGGCTTTGGGATGCAGGATTTTGAGTTTGGGGTGACGGATCTGGAATTTGGGGTGAAGGATTTGGTTTTGGGGATGAATTTTGTGGGTGCAGGATTTGGATTTTGGGATGAAGGGTTTGGATTTTGGGATGAAGGGTTTGGATTTTGGGGTGAAGGGTTTGGAATTTGGCATTTGGATTTTGGGATGAAGGATTTGGGTGGTGGCAGCTCATTAATGAATAACCAATTCCTGATAAATCATTAATTAACATTTATT